>NW_028258315.1:95186875-95489062 GCF_053883595.1 Heterocephalus glaber | reverse complement strand
GAATTTTTTAAAAAAGAAAGAAAAAACAGAGTAATATAAAGAAAAAAAAAAAGAAAAAGAGAAGAAAAATTAAAAGAAAAAAAAGGAGAAAGGGAAAAAGCCCCACCTCACCTCCCAGACTGAAGAAAAAGAATGAGTTGAAAAAAATTTCTCTGTATTTTTGAATGTGGTTTCTTTCCAGGATCTGCAGTCTTGGAATCCAACAAGTCATGGTTTTCTCCTCCTAGCTCTACAGCTTATGGTCTCATGCGGTGACCCTGTGCTCAAGAGATCCCTCTGTCCATACAACCCAGACTGTGGCAACTGTCCAAGCCAAAGTGTGTCCTTACTCACATTGGTAGGTGGTGAAAGCAGTCAAGCTACTGGTCTCTGTTGGATGTAGGCAGCAGGGAAGAGGTTCAAGCTGACCATTGAGCTTAGTGCCACCACTTTCAAATCCAGCTGCCTCTTAAAGACACACTCATTGGGCTTGGCTTCTCATCACAGAGGGCAGGGCCCCATATTCTTCCTGGCCTGATCTCAAATTTCTCAGGAGAGGTCAATGTCTAGTTTATACTCTGTGGCTGTCTCTTGTGGCTGTCTGTCTGTCATTCAGTCTTCATGGTAGGGTAACACTGGGAACCCTGCAGTACTCCCACCTTTCCATTTTTGGTATACCACTGTACTGATATGTATGTTCTGAATAATAAGATGAACCTACATATGGCTGTTGTGGGAAACCAGTGTGAGGGTGAAGCTACAAAAAGCAGAACGGAGCCTGCAAAACAGTGAAAACAATTGGAGCCCTGCTCACTGTAAGATCAAAGCCTTTTTGACCACTTGACTTTTTCAGTTATGCCAACCAATAATTTTCTTATTTTCTGAGTTTTTTCTTTAACCAAAAAGCATCTTTTCTGATATGCCTGGATGACGTTTGGATTTGGAACCAAGTCTTTCTGGCTCTGGAGACTGACATTTTTATCTGCTCAAATTTTCCTCATCATTCGATTTTTGTAACCAAATCACACCTCATTTTCCTTCAGATGAAGTTTCTCATGATACACCTTGTGATGTGAGTTTCAGGGAGGAGGCCAAGCCTGTGTTGGGATCTTGCTTGGTCCTCTTACAGACTTTGGACAAGTCATCCTTCACAGTCTCTTTCCACTAGTATGGGACAAGGTTGGACAGGATATGTCCTTTTTGCATTTAACATTCTCCAAGCATCGACATCCACAATAAAAGTCTCTTGGTGCTGCCTCTTTAGTCAGAGGCTAATGCAAGTTTTTGCCAATTGATAATAAAAATGGAGCAACCTTGCTCATTAGTGTAGAGATGTGGGTCATTTTGTCATCCTACATTAATTTCTTTTAATTCAAGCTTCCTGAAATAGTTATGTTCCACATTTTGGCAATTTAGCATAAACTCATATTATTCCTGAACTCTCTCCCACCTGAAAATCTCATTTCTTGGAAAAATAAGAGACAACTTTGAGGGCAAGATCCATTCTAATGATTTCAAGTGCTGCTAAATTTGATCTTCATCCCAGAATTGCCCCTGTGTATCCTTTATGTACCTCCAAAGCAACTTGTCTACAGCTGAATCTTTTTTCCTCTCTAAATTCTTTCTTTCCTCTAGTGTTCCTCATCTCAAAGAAAACATCATTTGTTCAGTTTGCCAAACCATAAACCAAGAAATCTTCCCTCATGCTTGCTCAATCCAGTAGATTCTGCCTCCTTCATGTTTTCTTAAATATTGTATTTGTTTCAGAATCTGCCACAACAAATTAACATAAACCAGGTGGTTTGAGTCAACAGAAATTGATTTAACCATAGTTCAGGAATCTAAAAGTCCAAAAATCAAGAGTTCAGTAAGGTTCGTTCCTCTAGAAACTCCGAGGAAAAATGGTTCCATGCTTCTTTTCTGGCTTTGGATGATTGGCAGAAATCCATGATGTTCTTTGGTTTGGGAGTGTATCACTCCATTCTCTGATTTCATCATCATCACAAGCACATTCTCAGTGTATCTGTGTATCCTTTTGTGTTTCTTAGAAAAGATAGTCCCATTGTATATCAGACCCACCATAGTCCACTATGATCTCATGTGGATCCTTATCTTAATCCCATCCTCAAAAGCTTGATTTTCAGTTGAGTTTATATTTTGAGGTTCTGGATGGGCATGCATTTGCAGTTAGGGGCACTGTTCAGTGCATTGCAAACATTTTTATCACATGATCACTCTTTTAATTCTGGCCCTTTCTGCAACAGCCCAGTAGTAATATTTTTATCTCCAGATTTGTCTTCCTCTTACCCGCAGTCTGCCTTTTGCTTAATTTTAGGGCTTTGTAAAAGGCAAATCTGGTCACTTCCATGCTCTCCTGGTTTTACTAGGCCCTTTTTCTCCCCATTGCCAGGTGAATGCCGGCTATGGTTGACTTGCTGGAGAGCACATGGATGATTGTGTCCTTTCCCCACTTTTCCTTGTGAACAGATCCCTGATAGTTATGGACAGTAATAGGCTCGGCCAAAAATCTGTTTACCAGGACCAGGATTTAGCTCAGTGGTTTTGCCGCCTGCTGTGCAAGCGCAAGGACCCGAGTTCAATCCCCATTACCAAAAAACAAAAAAACAAAACAAAAATCTGTTTACCAGCCTCTACCGTAGTCCTTACTTTGTTGACACATGGTAAAACTGTAGCCAATGAAATAATAGATAAGATGGGCTTCCAGGAGAGGTAGATTTGTGTGCTTCCTAACTTTTGACTTTGCCTTTCTTTCTTCCTGCTGGGTATCCAGAAGAAATGTCGAGGATGAAGTAACCATCTTGTGATCACAGGGTTGAGGACACATGACTGGTGTCTGAGCAGAGCAGTAGGTGGACCCCCAAGTCCCTTGAGGTGCTGTGGTGTCTTTGCCCAGCTCTAAACTATCTGGCCTGGAAGTTATCATTGTATTAGGAAAAAGAAACTTTTATTTGTTTAAGGCACGCTCTTAGGAGCTGTGTTACTCACATTGAAACAAATGCAATTCTTTTCTGATTTAGGGGCACAAGTCTACCTCTGTCATCATCCTCTTCCTTCTCAACTTGGTATACTAAATTCTGCTCATACCGAATTACTTCCTGTACCATAAAAGCTATATTCTGTGTTTCACTCTTGGGCCTTTGTAGATGAGGCTTCCTCTGCTCTGGAATGTTATTCTTTCTTGACTGCCTAACTTTTGTTAATCTTTCAAGCTCAAGTGAAACCCTCTCATGAAAGTTTTCCTAAACTCTCCAGTGAGGATTAGTATTTTTTTAACTCACATGCATCTCCAACCTAGTTGTATTGTCTTGCATTGTAATAGTCTAATTCTGTCTTTCTTCTAATTCCCAGAGGGAATTAGAATTAGAATTTTTTTTAATCCACAGCATCTTGCACAATATCAGGCACATAGTAGATACTAAATAAATGTATGACTAAAGGACCAAAGGATCATATCTGAACATAATGTCAAGCACATTGGAAGTATTGAGGGAATTCTTTTAATTAGATGTACATGGGGCTCATTACTTCCTTTGTTATGTATGTGATTATGAACACCACATATTACAAAATCTTAGTATGACACTGCAAAACAGAGTAATGACCCATTATTTAACAAATATTTATCATTTGACTGCTACACCTTTTTTGAGGGCTGGGTCCTTTTCTTACTTGCGTATGCATTCTGAGCACAGTGTCTGGCAATAGAAAAGTACATGATAATTTTTTATTTTCTGTTAAATTGAACAAAAGTGCAAACCAGTGCTGTGGTTTTCAGAGGAAGGAAAAGGCTGACCACAGAATCGTAGAGGTTGTGATGTTGAATCCGGTTAGTGGGATGGCAGGGGCTGAGCCTCTACTGGCAGCTCCACAGTGGCCAGAGGTTTGAACATGGAAAGGTGTAAAGAGTGGTGTCTAATCCTGACTGATGGAATAAAATAGAGAGAGACGCCTGGAAATGTGAGGTGAGTTTGCTCATGGCAGCTCAGAATGCTGCTCCGCCAGACTTGTTACCTAGAGCAGAGGTTACTTCAGACAGTTCCTGCCTCACGATGGTTTAAGTTAACAAGTTTTCAATTTGTGATTTTTGAATCCTTGCTCAGTAGGAACAATGCTTGGAATTTTGAAATGCGCTCTTTTGCCAGGTAGTGACATGTGGTGCCATCCATCCTCCTCTCTCAGGATGCTGGGATGCGTCCTTTCTGCAGCTCCCACAGAGCCACATCACCACGAGGGTGAACAGCTGAGACTCTACAGTGTGCTGTGTTGCTAACCTATGCTATTCTGTAAGTTTGGTGCAGTAGATGTACTTTTAACATATTTTCGAGTTGTAATGGGCTTATCAGAATGTAAGCCCATTGTGAGTCTAGGAGCCTCTGAAGTTGCCTCCTCTCTATCTGTTCTCCTTTCCTTTAATAACAGGACCTTGACGTTTATATGGGTACGTTACATAGCCTCTTTTGCAGTGAGGTAGGTGTACCACACGAGTAAGTCCTGGTCAGTGAGCTATAAACAGCAGAGTCACATAAAACTCCCAGAAGTTAATACCATCCGATGCTGGGATGAGGACGTGAACACAAAGATCAAGCCTCCATGCTAGTTTGGGATGAGTACTGCTCTTTAGGCATGTCCTCAAGGGTGAATGCAAAGAACCTGGTTCTAGAAGGCATCATAGAAAGGCCAGACAAGTTTTCAAATGACTTTCTACCTGTATGATCTTTTTACTTTAAATTATTGTTACTTGGGTGTTCCCTATTGCTTTTAGCTGCACCCAGTCCTAGCTCCTGCATCATCCAATTTCAGGTTATTAGTGTTGGGGATCTAGGATGAATGTTCACAGGGCCAGTGTTAAACCTGGGCATGCTTTCCATGCCTGCCAGTCTTCCCTTTTCATGGCCACAGCCATGTGTTCAGCTTCTTGAGGAGCTTTCTTCCTAAGACTGTGGAATGAGACTAACTGTTCCCAGTCCTTGTCACTCTTTTGCCCCTGTACACATTTCTGTTCTGCTCTAAGACTGTTTGTAGCTCACTGCCATGGGGAAATCAGCCAGGATCAGTAACAAACAGGATAGTTATTAAGTACGCTTATACTATTTTCAAAGCTGCAATTCCTCATTGATATTCCTTGATTCGTCTTTTGGAAGTTATTGGGGAATGTATTAATTATTTACTGGTGCATAACAAATCGCCCTCACATCTAGCTGCTTAAAACAACAAACACTGTTCCAGGGTTTCTGTGGGTGGAAATATGGGCGTGGATTAAGTGGCTGATTCTGCCTCGTGTGTCCAGAGGTTGCAGTCCATCTGCCTATGGCTGGGGCTATCGTCATTGCAAGGCTCACATTAGGGGAAGGCGGGATGGAAAATCCATTTTCAAGCTCTTGACAGGCCTCTGAAGACGTGTCTCTAAGCTTTCTAGGGTGGATGCCAGCAGGCTTCAGTTTTAACACAATATGAACCTTTCCGTAGGGTGCCTGAGTACCACGTGATGAGGCAGTGGTGATCTGAAAGAGAGAGAAGGAGGGGACGGAAGGGAGGGAGAGGCAGAGACGGGAGAGGGAGAGAGGAGTTTCCTCATTCGGAAGGTGATGTCCTATCATTTGTGCCATATGCTGTTTGTTAGAAGAAAACAGTATGTTTGGCCTATGATCAAGGGAAGGGCATCACGTAGGGAAGCATCGTTCCCGGTCTTGGTCACCCTTCTCTCTCCATCTCACCACTGAGGGTGCCCTAGGCTCGGTGGAACTTTTTCTCCAGGCAGGAGACTTCCTGTCAGAAAGGAAGTGGGGTAAGATTGATAGGGAGGGGCTTTCAGACAGGAGTTCTTATTGCAAACCCAGTTTCATCCTCTATGTTACGTGCTGTTGTGCAATCTACTCTAAACCTAATTTTTCCTGTCTGTGAAATGGGAATGTAACTAATGTCTACTCAGTATTGTTGTGAGAATTAGATGAGAAAATATATGCAGAATACTTGGCACAAAATCTGCCGCATGGTAGACGTTCAAAGGACGGTACTGATTCTGAATCATTTCTTTGTGATTAATTTTACTGCTATTCTGTTCGGAAGCGTAGAAAAGAAATTTTTTCCCAGATAGTCCAGTCTATCAAATCTTGTCTGAGATCCTCAAATCCTTTTTTGCACCGAGCAAGGCTGGATATAAATAAATTAACTAATGAAGAAAAAAGGATTTGTGTTTTGACTGTGTAACTGCAAACCTTTTTGCAATGGAAAACAATCGTTAGGTAAATAGAGAGGGTGGACTACGTTTAGACTACTAGCATTTAGCTAAAATGGTCAGATATTTGGCATGCCTGATGCAAGCCCTTGTTGACCCTTAGGAGTATGCTCCCCTGTGATGCACACAGTCTGCCTTCTCAGTGTACACCCAGCCTCTCCAGTGCTCCCTGCCTAAATGTATTCTGCATTTTTCACACATGCGTACACGCTGGGAATGATGAACAGCAGTTTTAAAAACACGTTGTGGAAATGCCAATTTCCAGATGGATTTGTTTTGCTACAAAGTTAGTTAACACTTGATTCATGAAATAGCGGGTAAAGAGGAGATGTGGAGTGGGTGCTTACACCCAAATTGGGTGAAAGCTGCCAAGGAATGGATGGCCAGAAAGAACTGAGAAAATGAAGCAAGTACTCAAATGATCTTCTGAAGATAACTCATCACAGCTATGGAGAGAGAGGGGAAGGCAAAATCCAAAAAGCATGCAAGCTGCTGGTGGGTAAATGTTAACCCTTTTCAACATTAAAGCTGTAAAACAAAGCTGTGATTTATTTCTCCCCGAGACTGCCTGTGTTGGTAACAAATGGCTGAATGTGTGGAGTAGAACAAAGCCTTTAAATATATTACAGTCCCCTTGCTTTGTCTTCCTTTTCTCCTCTTCTTCTTCTTCCAGAAATCTCTCTCAAAATCATGACCCAAAAACATCTGAAGGAGTTAGAAGAAACCCTTATCAAGTAGCCCCTTCTGTATTTAGACATGCTCTAATTAAAACCTGGAAAATGTGGTATCCTTTCTAGTTGCTTGGAGATTGTCTTTCCAATCTGTGAGATGCTTAATAAATACCGAGCAGATGAAGTGCTGGAGTCAGCTGGGCTGTGGACTTTATGCTAATGCCAGCTCTGCTGACCACTGGACAGATACTGTTAGAGGAATAGCTGCTCTGCATTCTATTTTCCTCATGTGTAAAATGTACGACCCTTGGGTTTCAGTGATGGTTGTGGCAAATCCATTCATTCTATAAGTATTTATTGAGCACCTACTATGAGCCACTTCTGAACTCAACATTAGAGATAGAGAGAAAGCCAAAACAAAATCCCTCAGAGACAATCAGCAGAAAAAATAAATGTCTAAGCTGTGTAAACATTTCTTTAGGGTAAATATTTAGCAGCACAATAAATGCTGTCATCCACTTGAAGTGACAAAATGACCATTTGCAGTGTCTACACTTATCCACCCCCCACCAGCGAATAAAATTTTTTTATACCTGTATCCCCACCAATTAGCATTGTCCAACTTGTGATTTTTCCGAGTGTATAATTTAATTTGGTGTTTTCCTAATTAGTAATTATTTTGAGTATCTCTTTATATTTAGTGGAGTTTCTTCTATTGTAAGTTGCCTGTTCATATCCTTTACCCATTTTTCTATGGGAATTGATAACAGAAGTTATTATTATTGATTTGATAGAATTCCTCATTCTAGACCCATACTGTCCAACATGGCAAAAGTGTGGATAGTCTGAACTGAGACATGTTATATATGCAGAATACACATGAGATTTTTTTTTTTTTTTAGTACTGGGGATCTAATTTGGGACCTTGGGCTTGCGAGCCAGGTGGCGGCACCACTGAGCTAAATCCCTGGCCCACATGAGATTTTATAGGCTTAGTATGTAAGAGGTGCAAGAGGCCTCAACAATTGTTATAGAAATTGCATGTTGAAAAGATTGATAGAAGTAAAACACATTAGTAAAATGAATCTGAGGGGCCAGGGATTTAGCTTAGTGCCACTGCGCCTGGCTTGCAAGTGCAAGGTCCTGAGTTCAATCCCTGGTACTGCAAAAAAAAAAAAAATCTGATCTGTTCTTACTTCCTTTTGTAGTATTACTACTAAGCAGTTGAATTGCATATGTGGCTTACATTATATTTTTATTGGACAGTGTTATTCTACATATGAATCCCTAGTTGGCCTATTCATTGCAAACATCTCATCTGTCACAGATCTGTTAACTTAGTTTGTGGGGACTTGTTATTACATTCATCCCTTTTTTTGTTGTTCTGAGTGGTGATTTGAAGTTTTGTTTAAGAGGTCCTTCTTTATGCCTAGGCCACAAAAATATTGCCTTATATTTTCTCCTATTACTTTTATTCTATCAGCTTTTGTATCCTTTATAAGTAGTATCACATCAAGATTCAGTTGGTGTGTCTGTGTGGTGCTGGGCATTGAACTCAGGACCTCCTGTATGCTAAGTACACTCTTTTCCTCCGAGCTACATCCCAGCCCCAAGATTCAGTTTTATTCTTCTCCAAATCCAGTTTTATTTTTCTTGGTATGATGAGCCAGTTTTCCCAACACTATGTGCTAAGCTGTCCATCTTCTCCCCAGACCTGTGTTGCCTGTATGTTAAGGGCTCCTGTGCAAAATTCAATTTAATTAGGTGACAACATTGAAAAACTGGGAGATTTCACGTAAGAGTGGTTTCTGGTATCCCCTGAAACTGGGAGCTCTCACAGTGCTAGCCTGGCTTTCCCACAGCAGTCTGCTGCAGTCCCCAACATGCTCAGTGTCTGCAGATATGGAAGCTGAGAGTCAGGAGCCCACTTTATCCTTGCATGAGTGTTGCTGTTTTTCTTATGATGGAGTTAAGTGGAAATGGGTTGTCTTAGTGCCCTGCATCTCTCAACAGTGGGGAAAAGAGAGTAAGAAGTCTGCTTGTCTCCTCTCTGTTGCCTTCCTAGTTCCATAGGTGCAGTATGTGAGTTTGTCTCTTAGTCTAAACTAATAGTTTTGATGCCATAAACAATTTTTTTGAAATGATTTCTTTTCAGTACTGGGGAGTAAACCCAGGGCCTTTGCCCTTAGCTACATCCCCAGCCCTTTATTTATGTTCTGTTTTGAGACAGGATCTTGTTGTGTTGCCCAGGATGGGCTTGATCTTGCAGTCCTCCTGCTTCAGACTCCCAGAGTGCTGGGATGATAGGCATGGACCACCGCACCTAACTTTGAAATGAAAGTTTAAACTCAACTATTCTAGTGGGAGCGGGCAGGGCTGGCTCCATGCATGTGTGAACTGTGCAGTTGACAGGGTTTCAAGTTCAGAAAGTCCCCGTGCTCAGTTTAAAAGTTTGTTACTGTCTAAAGTTCTTAGAGATTCTGACTTGAACTTATGTTTTGTAAGGACAGCCAAGGATGCAGGGAAACACACACATGAGCCTGGGAGACAGGCCCCGGACAGGAGTCTTCCATTCCTTGTGGCCCTCTTTGCACAGGGCTGGATGGTGTCCCGTGAGAATATAGTTAACCCACTATGCATAGGGGTTCGTGAGACTCCAAGCCATCACAACAGAAACATGTTTGTCTGAAACCAGGTAGCAGCGGCCGAAAAGCCATACTTTTCATTTAAACCAGAATTTGCTTCTAACACCGTAACATTCTAAGAAACACAAACAACCAAGGAACCCTATTACATCTTTCCTCGTTCCTGTGATAGTTTTGTGCGGCATCCCTGTTGTTCTTGCAACAAACAAAACGCATATACATGTACAAGCCACAAAATTCAAACTGGGTAATTTCAGTGACTTTGTGTGTAAATTGAATGTTCTTTTTTAACTCTACTGTACAATATAAAGATAAGTAGTACAATTAATGCTAATAATTTAAGTTTTTAATTTTTATTCACCTAAAGCAACATTAAAAAGAAATTTTAAAACATTGAAAAACCATAGAGGGAAAGAATTTTGTGTTTTAATATCGTCAGGAAGGAAAACCTTTTTCTCTACCCTTTTATGTTCATTAATAGGCAACCTTGGATTAAACTGACAAAAGACAAATTGTCATGAGAAAGGATGGATTTTTCATTTGGTTAAGCAAGCAAGAGTTCACTGAAAAAGTGGCTCAAAGAAGTGGCTAGAATTTGGGGCTGATATCCTGTCTCAGCAGGTGGAGCCGATTAGACAATGAATGGTGGAAAATGACCGAGGAACCATAAATGGGGGAAACTGATGGGGAAAACTGAGGCTTGTTTTTGTGCGGTCTGTTTATGCTGCTCTTTGGCCTGGCGTGGGCTTCTCATCTCTGATTATAAGAGTCAGTCTTTCCCCTCGGTATAGGGAGCCTCCCTTGAAGATGGATTTATGGCACATCAGTTTTTTCAGGAGGCCCTGATGTGGGCCAGAAAAGAGTTGTTCAAGCAAAGGCTCTTCTTGCATCTGCTGATTTTTAAATGTCTCAGCACAGAATTATGTTTAGGCCACAGGGGTATATTCTGGATCCCTTCAGATGTCCTGCACTTCTTTGCAGATTTTGTAACAAGGAGCCCCGCGCTTTCATTTTGCCCTGGACACTGCAGAATATGTTGCTGCTCCTGGAAACAGGGTGAGGGAAGATAGCAAAGTGGAGAATCCCACCTAGTAAACCTGCTTCTACTGACCTAGGTCAGTAAACTGGTTGGGCTTTCCCTAGCTTGGTTTTCTTTTTCATGAGCAAGAACCATAAGTTCTATAGAGAAGAGAATGTTGCCTACAAGTGCACAGGTTGTACAATTTAAGAGGACACCATTTATGTGATGGTGTCCACTGAAAGTTATGCAGCGCAGTGGCCCTACCTACAGGTGGTGTCCATTGGGGGTGGGTTTCAGGACTGTCTATGGATACCAAAATCTGTGCTGTTCAAGTCCCTGATATAAAATGGCATCGTATTTGCATTTAATCAGTGCTTATCTTCTTGTATTATAAATCATCTCCAGTTTACTAATAATACAAATACAGTGAAAGCATTGTTATAGGTAGTACAATTGGAGCTATGGGACCGCTCTGGCTCCACTCACCTGAGCCTGCCCCAGGACCAACCCCTTGATTTTTGTTCCAAGGCCCACAACCTAAAAGCAGAGATAGAAATAACTAAGACCTCTGGAAATTCCTAAAAACCCAGGCCAGGGTGCATGCATGCTAGGAATGTCAGCATGACCTACAATGGCCTTTCTTCATTTGGAACCCCTTAAACATTCATACACATGGGCTGCTTCTCATGCATCCAGTTATAACTGAGTGACATGGGAAAGGATGTCGCAGTAGATACAACTGAGATGGCTCAGCCCCCTTCGATCCTTGTGTCAGTAATGCCCAGAAAGACACGGTGGGAGGTGCCCTAGGCAGGGCACCCCTTTCAAACCCCTAAGCCCAGCCTGTTCCCCATCAGTGCCACTCTCCTTTCCACCATTTTCCTTTTCTGCTGGCACAAACCCGCTTGGTCTGAGCATCCCTTCCTCTTAAATTAAACTTTATTTAACTTAACGGCTTTATCTTTATTGGTGTGTCCAACGTCCAATTCCTTGTTCATTGTGCACAAGAACCTGGGAACCTGTTCTGGACCCTATGACCCACCACATCAGTTATGCTGTATTGTTCAAGGAATAATGACAAGAAAAAATGTCTGTAAATGCTAAGTACAGATGAAATTTTAAAAATATTTTCCATCCATGTTTGGTTGAATCTGTGGCTGTAGTATCCACTGATACTGAGGGGCAACTGTGCTTATTTCTTATCTAGAGAGTGACACAAAGGAAGGGTCCAAAATTTAGTGACAGAAATCAGTGTTGGATTTTTTAGCTTCAGGTCTCTTCTCTTCCATTGATCAGGCCCAGTGCCATCTCCTCTGATTCCCACTGCTGGATTTCATTTCCATCTCATCTTCCTTTTTCTAAATTTCTCTATTTTGTATATCTATCTTCTTTTTAAACACTTTAATGTTTTTTATTTTTTCATTATATAAACTGATATTTTTATTGCTATAGCTGAACAAAAATAAGGAAACCATTCATAATTGTACCATGAGAGGCTAAGCATTTTGTTAATATTTTTTCTCTCCCTCATACAAACAAACCAATGTTAAATTTTTTCATTCAAAAATGTAATCATGGACTGGGGATTTAGCTCAGTGGTTCCGCGGCCTGCCTTGCAAGCGCAAGGACCCAAGTTTGATCCCCAGTACCAAAAAAAAAAAAAAAAAGAACTTGGAAAATTGTTCATAAAAAGTGAAAAAGCAGATAATATATTATCTATAGTATGATTACTTTTTTTTTTTTGTGCTTGCGAGGCAGGCGCTGGAACCACTGAGCTAAATCCCTGGCCCTGGGATGCTTTGAATGAAAGAATTTATTGGTATCCATTCTTCCTTAGATGGAATACAGTGTCGACAGGAACTTGTGCCAAGAGCCCCAGTGAATATCTGATACCATGAACAGTATCAAACCCTATCTGTACCATATTTTTCCTGTACATACATACTTAAGATAAACTTTTGCCTTTTTACTTAGAGGAAGTGCTTGATGGTTTCTCTTTGGCATATCTAGGTCATTATTACTCTGGTGCTTTGGGGCCATTATCAATTAAGGATTGTATGAAAGCAAGCATTGTAATCCTGAGAGTTGATCTGATGATAGAGACAGCTACCAAGTGACTAACAGGTGGGTAGAGTATACAGCAGAGATACACTGCACAAAGAGGTAATTTACATCTCAAGAGGGAAGGAGCAGGATGGTATGAGAGTTCACTATGCTACTAGAGTGCTGTATAATTTACTGTCTATTTCTGGACTTCCCCATTTAATATTTTCAGGGGTAGCTGAACTGGAAGGAAACAAAGCAAGATATGAAACGAGGGCAAGTTAACTAATTATGTCTGACTTTGTAAACATCTTTGGCCAGTCTTCTGCTGTGAGGACTATGTAGATTTTTCTCCCTCCCAGTCCTTTGTAGATTTTTATCTTCAGAGTCAAAAACATCTGGCTGCATTTTAAATTGATTCACACAATTTACTTCACCGGCCCCAAATGGTTTCTAGCTATGCATCAGTATCTTCAGGAGGAAGTCAGTGGGGGCTGTGCTTGGGCATCTGAGAAAGTACTCTGCCCGGGAGTCCTTATGTTGAATTGTTTAATGTGAAATGGGGTTGTTTGCATTCCATTTATTCCTTACTTTCTTAATTAGAGTGACCTCCAGCTCAAATCCACCAACTGTTGGATTCTATTATACCCTTCCAGGAATTCCTCCTATAATAAGGTTAACTTTAAAAACTGCATTTCCTTCAGGATGACATAACATTCGCTCTCCTTTACAGAAAATAAATCCAAGTCCTCAATTGATGTTGCCAGGCAGAATTCTAGGAATATTGAAAACATGTAATTTTGGACAATTCTCCCTTCATTGCTGCTTATAAATATTGCTTTTGCTTTAATGCAGTGCTGACTACCTTCTCTGAGCCCCTAGGTGCTAGAATCTTTATCTGGGGGATATCAGGATAGCGTTTACTTGATGAAGGATGAAGATATCTTTCTAATATTATTTCTCATCAGTACAAAAATTAACGTGTGACCCCATCTTTCTATATCCTTCCTATAAAAGAAGTCTAAAAATACAATTGTGGGCCAGCTATGTTTGCGAACCATATTCCTTGAGTTGATAAATGGAATCGTCTGCAGTTTCACTCCTGAATTCCATTTCCATAGCAGGTGACATTCTCTCCTTTTTAAAAATTTCTCTATTTTGTATATCTACCTTCTTTTTAAACACTTATTTTAATATTTTTATTTTTTTAGTCATATAAACTGATACGTTTATTGTGGAAAATATAGATGAGCAAAAAAAAAAGCAATTCTGCCTCTGGCTTCAGCTTCACCCACACCCTCTTGTGTTCAGAAATATAGCTCCCCACCACCCAAGTGTCTGAAGGGCTCAATAGCTTCTACTTTTTGTGTGTGTGATACTGAGTGTGATGTCCGGGATATCATTGCAGCTCCAACTCGGCTGCTCTCGCTGTCTGAGCATTCACCAGGATTGTAAACTCCGTTCTGAGAAAGAATTAGAAGGACAAAGTTTAAGGAAAGAAAGACACTTTACTGGGAAAGGGAGAAAAGGGGAGGATAGATAACTGCTCCTATAAATCAGAGTAGGGGCTCTGGAAAGATGGAGGCCTTGTGGGCCCTGTGTTCTGGCTGCTTTTATTGGGTGCCAGGGCCCTTCCCCTACCTGGAATTTGTCATAGTCTGATTGGTTCCCTGGGCTGTTATAGGTGGATCCCAGGGCCCAAGGCCCCTGACCCCTGTGCCATTGTTTATGTGCACATTCTTAAGTGGTCTTTATTTGATTTTCTCCTGCCCCGTCAGGCCTTATCTCTGGAATTTATAGGCTGGTTAGATGGGGCCTTACATACAAAGTTGAGTTAGCAATTAAGTAAGGGGGTTAGTGTAATAATATAGTGGCCCTAGAGTGGCTCTGTCTGCCTGCCTGTCTGTCTGTCTCTATGTCTCCATGTAGAGAGAGATAGGTGTGTGTGTCTGTGTTTAAATACTAAATAAGAGCTTTCTTTTCAGTGGCTGCCCCTGGTCTTCTCTGCCTTTTATTAGAGGTGGGTCAGAGGCACCTGGCTCTCCCTGTGCTCTGCCTATCCACCTCCCCTCTTGTATTGTTACTTTCTCTAGTGAAGCTTTAACTCTTTCTAGTCAAAATTAGCCTGAAAGCCCAATAAGGCCTTTCCCTGTTTACATACCCCTTGCCTTTACATGAGGATTGAACCAGCATTTTCACATCTAGCTACGTTCCCAGCCCCTTTATATATATATATTAATTATATATATTAATTACATATAATATATATTATATAATATATATTTGTTTATTTAATTTATTTTTCTAACAGGGATTGAATTCAGGACCTTGTGCTTTTGAGGCAGGTGCAGTGCCACTGAGCTAAATCCCTGGCCCTTTTTAAAAAAATTTTGAGATAAGTCCTGCTAAGTCACTAAGTTGCCCAAGCTAGGCTCAAACTTGTAATCCTCCTGCCTCAGCCTCCTGGAGTGCAGGGATTACAGGCAACAGCCACCAGTGCTGGCTAAGCATCTTATTTCCTATGTGATGTCTATAGCTGTCACCTGGTCCTTGCTCTTGAAAGGCTTATCTGATGTTTTACTGGATCTCTGGACCTCAGATGTCCCATGTTTCTTGTAATTTAAGTCTCCTTGACTTGTCTGGGAACACTGGTTTCTTCCCCACCTTCCAACATGGAGGAGGGTCAGTGGTGGCCCTCACAAATTCTGAAGTTCAGTTATGGACAGCAGCATTGCCATGCCCTGTGTGACAGTCATACAAGGCCGATGCAACCCTAATTTTGCTTGTCTTTGAGGAGAATAGACCTGAAGGCCAACTCCCTCTTCAGGGTGGGCTGGCCTAGACTGCTGGATCTAAGATCACTGCCACGGAGATATACAGAAAGCCTCTAACTTCATTATAATTCCATCTGAATGGTAATTGACCCCAACCCCAGGTGCCATGACAGTTGACAGTTGCTATGACAATGATCAGAAAGATTGGTATAAGGAGTGAAATTGTTATCCCCAGATTCCTGAAAAATCTCGACCCATTCCCAGAAGATACATGAATATTCCTTCCCTTTATTATCCTATCCCTCCTCCTCATTTCTTTTAGCTGTGACATCCCCATGTTCTATGCTTCAGTTGAGAAGCTGATTTGTTAGCCTGTTTTCCTGCTTCTCCTCTTCTTGTATTTTAAAATATTTTTATTTATTACTTACAGTAGTGGGGATTGAATCCAGGAACTCTACCACTGAGATACATCCCCAGCCCCTTTTTATTTTTTATTTTTAGAAGGGTCTTGCTGACCTGTGAAGTTAGCCAGGCTGGACTTGAACTTGTGGTCCTCCTTCCTCAGCCCCCGAGCGCTGGGTCACAGGCGTGCGACACCATGCCCAGCTGCTGCTGCTCTTCACTGTAACCTTTGTGATAAGGTCAAAGGGATGGTGGGGGTGAGAGTCTTCTATGGGAGGAGCAAATGAGTTTCTCTAGTGAAGACAGCTGGAGCTCAGAAATACTGTCTGTGCAAATGCAGTGGTCTTCTCCAGCTTCTTTCTGGCCAGTGGAAACTCCCCTGGAGAGGGGATTTGTGTCACTTTCACTCTTAGTCTCTTTACCAGGAGGGAAGCTGCCTGGAAGAGGAGATTTATGGCAACCTCATTTCCAGAAGTTTCTGTGTTTAGTCAGATAAGGGAGGCTCCGATGAGGCTTCCTTCTGCATCTGTTTAATCTCAAATGTTTTTAGATTACATTAATTTTCATATCAACTTTGGGGGTCTGAGTGGGTTCCTGTAAGACTTACCCTCAAATCCTATGCCTTATACATAGCAAGTACTCAGTAAATACTTGTTCAAATGTGACTAAGTGAAACGAGAAGTAGAGAACATACTCAGAGTGGCCAGTGATTCATCGTGCTTGTTTGTTCCAGGTAGAAGTATGTGCGTGTGGGGGTGTGTGTGTGTGTGTGTGTGTGTGTGTGTTGTCATCTATATGAAAGTCACCCACAAAAATATTCACAACGCACCAGAGAAAAAGAATATGTTAGTTGTATAATTATTTAAATGTGTCATAATCTAAAACAGGTTTCTTTTGTTAGATGGTTGGCACATGATGCAGATGTAGCTCACAGGTAAGATTCTTGATATGGGCTGCCTCTGGCATTTTTCTTTTGGCTTACCAGAAAAATCAGTTTTCTGAAGACAGCAGTCCAGAAAGCGTTTATTTTCAGGCCCAGCCCTTGCAATTACTTCTGCTGAGCAAAGACTACTGCAGGGGGGAGAAAGGTGCCCCCCTTATCCTGGGGAGTGGAGTATGTGGAAGGAGGGGGTCTTCTCTCCATGGTTCTGACTCTACCTGAAGGGTTAATGGATGTGAGGCAGCTGCTGTCCTATACTCTGCTGGATTGAGATTGAGATTTTTCCTGGTGGAGTAGAGAGAATCATGTCATGTACCTCTGTGTACCATATGATCTAGATTCAACAATTACATTTGGGTGATCTTATTTTATCACTAACCCCATTTCCTTTACATTCCTCTATCCTTCCCCTCACCAAATTATCATTTCCATTTAAAAATTTTTATATTTTAATTTTATTTTTAACTGATAAATAGTAATTGTATTCGCCAGATCCCTAAAAGTATACTTCAGACAACATATTCTTTCACTGTCTTCAGATCTTATTTGTAACAGATGAACACACATTTAAACAATTATTATATATTTATTTTTTGAAGGTTTGTTTGTATGCTCCTTTTACTGTGATAAAATAAACAGAACATAAAATTTGACATTTTTGCCATCTTTAATTTCAAATTCGGTGGCTGTAAGCACTTTGCATCTACCCAAGAGAGGACTGCAATGGTTGATGTTAAGCACTGGAGTGTGGAGCAGGCTGGCTAGCTGGGACTTGGGGCAAATCATGGAAATATCGTGTGGCTCAGCGTCCTCCTTTGTTAAATGGGTAACACAGATCAGAGATGGAGTGTGATGGTGAATTTTGTATGTTAGCCTACTGGGATAAGAAATGCCCAGACACCCGATAAGTCAATCATTTTCTCTGGGTGTTTCAGTAAAGGTGTTTCCAAAACAGATTAGCATGAGAATTGGTAGACTAAGTAAAAAAAAGATCTGTCCTCAGCCATCCAGCTGGCACCACTAACTCTGGAGAGCTCAGATAGAACAAAAAGATAGAAGGGCAGATTCCTTCTCTGCTGGAGCTGAGATATCTATCTTCTCTCACTGACATTGGATGTCAGTGTTCCCATTTCTAGGGCCTTCACCCTACCCAGCCCCTGCACACATTCCCATGCCTTTGGACTGGACTGAATTATGCAGCTAAACTTCCTGGTTTCCCAGTTGCAGAGTGAGGTTTACATGAGAATATATACCCCTGTATATGATGTGTCTGGACCAGTGCCTGGTGTAGAGGACAGGACATGCTCTATAAACGTTAATTATGATGATTGGTATGTCCAGTTTCTGAGAGAAAAAATGTTGGAAGAAGGAAGAGCAGTTTAGGGAGGAGTTGGGGAGAAATGTGACGAGCCCAGTTTGGCATGAGAGTCTGCTTTGCTTTTGAGAGGTCCGGGAAGTGTCAGATGATAGTCAATAAGCACTGATGGTGAGAAGGATAAGGTAGGCCTCTGTGGAGCTCTGAGGATGAGGATGTACCGCTCAGCTGGTTTCACTTCAAGATAAGCAGGCAGGAAGCTAGTTTCTTGACTAGAGGCTCCCAAAGGCCAGAAAGTGGGGGTCTCATTTGTGGGGGAGATTGTATCCATGCTAGCACGGCCTCCTTTTCAGCCGGTCACTTCAGCTTCTTCAGACAAAAGTCCTCCGGTTTCTCATCGGGGGTTAAAATGTTGGGATTGGATGAGGAAGGCAGTAGGAGGAAACTAGCCTTGCTTGCTTGGGGGAATTGGAGGGGAGTATGAAAGCCACAGTTGCTGTCAACCAAGCCCTTCAGTTTGCTGGAGGTTTGAGAAGGAGAAGGTGAAAAGAGAGATGAATTTCTTGTTCTTTGGTACCGGGACCGAACTCGTGTCTGTGCCCTTGCGAGGCAGATGGTGGAACCACTGAGCTAAATCCCGGGCCCTGACTTTCAAGGTACTTTAGGTTGCCCTCTTTCTCCTTGCTATCCTCAGCCTACTCTGCCTGTCTTGACCTGGTAGCGCCTCTAGGGCTCCCCTAGCCAGCTGTCTCCTTCCTCCTCGGTCATCTCCTACATTCACTGTGGCTACTTCCGCACTCCGCTTCTTTCATCCACCAATAGGCTTCAGCCCTCTACCCATCCATCCGAAGACTGGGGAGGTATCTTACTGATGGTCTCCCCTCTGTGCCTGTCTTGGTTATGAGTTTATTAAAAGACCTTTTATTGGATCTTGGCAAGGAGAGATGATAAATGCTTATGGTCATTCCTCTGCTCCTAGTGGATGAATCTTTACAGATATCTAAAAATGTCTTTTGCTTGACTGTTCCACTTCTAAGAAAACAATCTGTTTTCTGGTGTCAGAGTGAAGGGCAAGGCTGTCCTACTACTAAAAAATTATCCAGTCAAGTATAAGCAGTGACAGTTGTCCAGGGCATGTTTCTGTTGCCATTAAATTCACTTTGCTGCTGCTTTTGTGTATGGCTTTACCAAACAGGGGCTCTAATCCCAGAATCACTCAGGCTGCTGAAGACATTTCAGTTTGTTTTCTGCCTGGTGATCTCTGTCAATCTGAGACAGTTTGCTACTTTTTCAGTAAGTTGATTAAAAATGCTCACATTTTCTAGACATACAATTGCCAGTTTTTCTTCCTGCTCTTACCATTCAGTTCCAGAATGATCAAGAACATAAAATAGATTCCAGTTATTTATAGCAAACAGAGTAATACTATATCCAAGGGCTGGGGATTTAGCTCAGTGGTTCTGGTGCCTGCCTGCCTCACAAGTGCAAGGACCTGAGTTCGATCCCCAGTACCAAAAAAAACCACATCCAAGTCATACAACAGTTCTCCAGACTGTGAGGACAGTCACAGAAAGCTAGAGAACTCTGGCCTCAAAGCCACGCACTGACTCACATAATTGGAAGGCAATATGAACTATGAACAGAAACTCTCTAGGCCCCAAACACAGGCTCCAATCCAGGATTAACTGAAAATCATGGCTTTGGTGGAATCATTTCTTCAGCCTTCTCTCAGCTTTAGTTAGACAGACTTGGGAGTGTTTCTTCCTGGCTTTGGGTGTCATTTTTGCATTTATATTAAAGAGGAGAAAAAAGGATGGGGGAACTTAATGGGGAATAAATAATGAAAAAGGGTGAAAAAAATCTTTGTTTGTTAAGTGTATCCGACCTTATAAACTTATATACTGCACGGATCATTTCCGTGGCAGACGGTTAGGGCTCCAGAAGAGCCATTGTGCTAATGTAGCAGCTGATGATCTTAGGCACAGACTCTGCATACTAAATGCCCTTATAAAATCAGGAATGAAATATGGGAACTGAGCATGGCCAATAACCATTTTTAAAAATAATGAAGTACTCTGCCACCTCACTCTTACACCAACCCCAGCCAACATCACGAAGAGCTGCATCGACCTAATGAACTAATTGCCTGAAAATGTTATTAAAAAAAACAACTCCATATTTCTAGCAGAAAAAGAAAAAAACTCAACCCAAACCAAAATAGGGCTTATATTTTGGAGCATGAGACATATTTTTGCACTCAGGGAAAACGAATGAGCTTGTGCCACATGTCAGTTCAGCAACTGGTGTTTAAGCCCTGGAAATTAAATCACAGACACCCTGGGCTTTAGAGCAGGGTCGGAGGTGAGGACCTGGCTCTGCCAAGGCACTTTAGGCCTAAGTAGCAACACCCTGCTTGGCCACACTGAAGCACAGACTGCCAATTGTGCCAAATTATATGATGCTTTTGAGACGTGCACAAATAGCCCATTACACTTTTCACAGCGTTCCTTCATTAAGCCCGCAGAATTGTTTCTTTATGTTTTCCTCATAATAGCTTCTGAAAGGTCAAGAATTGCTTACTTGACTTTCTGGTGCCCTTCGGGGAATAGTGTTGTTAACTATTTGTGACTTTAGCTCCTCAGAGCTGATGTTTGCTCCAAGGTCTCTCACTGGGTGACAACAGTGGGTCCCCCTGCCCAGTATATGCACACACACGTGTGTACTCACACACACATACCCACATGCACCTTGGTTAGGGACAGGGCCTAGAAGGAGGATTCTGGAATCCCTGCTATTTGAGATTTTGACTTCCTGTTAGAGTTGATGTTTTGCTCCGATAGTATGTGGAAGTTTTGAGAATCAGTCCTGCATCAGAAAACTCGAGTTCAAGTCCAGATGTGCTCCTTCTGAGCTGGGTGGCCTGGGGCAGGTCATCTCAGCTCACAGACTCAGTTTCCATATGTGAAAAATGGGAGTAATAGTGGCATCACCTCAGGAGGTGCTTTTCTGACAGAGTCAGCATTAATATGTTGACGTGAAACAAGAACAGGCAGCCCGGGAAGCCTCCCAGGGTAGGCCTTCACCAGCCACGTGGCATCACTGCGCCCTTCCACTGCCAGCCTGATGGCTTGTACCCAGCCCTTACTCAGGTCTGCAAGGGCCCAGTAACATTTACCAATGGCGTCTGTACAGCAAGGGTGCCAGTGTGTTTCTATTTAATTCTTTACACATTCTTGTGAAATAGGTATTCTTGTTGCCCTGCTATACATGCTCAGGACTACTGGCAATGGCCAGCATTTAGTGACTGTCTCTTGTGTCATGGGCACTGTCTTAGGCACAGTGATCTCTGCATGTTTTCTTGTCAGTGGGCATTTCAGTAGTTTCTAGTTTTTGCTGTTATGAATGCTACCACGAACCTTCTTGAACCTGTATTCCTGGGCGTGTGTACATGAGACATTCACCCCAGAGTAGAATTACTATGTTGGAGGCAATATGGATATTCAACTTTAACAGATAGCGGGATATTGTTTTCCAACCTGACTGTACCAGTTTATCCTGCTGCAGATTGTACAACTGTGAGCCTGCACATTAAGCCACACCCTTCCTCCCTAGTATTCTTGTTTTGCATAAGCTGATGTATATAAATTGGCATGTGAGCCTTCATCTATATTTTTCTGATTACTGGGACTGAGAATCTCTTTTTATATTGATTTGGCCACATAAGTCTTCTATTCTGTGAAATGTCTAATGTCTATTCATGCCCATTTTCCTGTTGAAATGTTCGCTTTATCTGTTTGATTTGTAGGCATTTTTTTTCACACTATTCTGTTGGTGGGCATATTGCAGTATCATCTTCCTGCTTGTGGACTTATTTGTCCACTTGGTTCAGTGTACTCTTAGCATAAATTCTTGGTTTTAAGGAAGTTAAACTTCACCAATCTTCTCTTTAAAGATTGAGATTCTTTGTATCTTGTATATTTTCTTCTAAAAGTTTAAAGTTTGGCTTGCAACATTTAAGTCCTTAATATGTCTATAATTGACTTTCAAGTATTATTTGAGGTACCGATCCAAAATCATGGTTTTCTATTACAGCAAATGATGTTTTCCAGTTCACTTTGCTGAATTTCTTCTTAACTCCCTTCTAAGTACACATTGCTGCCATTACCTCTGTTACATATCAAATTTGCATATGTATTTCTATGTTTTCTATGGTATTCAGTTCCACTGATCAACTTGTCTATTCTTGACTCAATACAAATGATTGCTATAGCTTTATAGAAAGTCACCTTTTAGAACAATTCTTTCTCTTATTCTTATAAAAGAAACAAATATACATTTTAGACAACTAAAAAAGGGTAGAAATTTCCAGAGAAATCAAAATTTGTAACTTTCTTACTAGAGTCCAATAAGTTAAAATTTGAGGTATATGTTCCTGGGAGATACAAATATACACTCATAAAAATACAGACAAGTATTGATATATATGAATATAACCACACACTCACACTTTAAGAAATCTAAAATAAATATTGATTGCCTCCTGTGTGCAGAGCTGTATATCTAAGGCTTTATTGTTGCCAAAGCTGAGAGATAATGTTTAGGAAATATTATAATGTTTAAGATACTAATAATATTGTTAGAAGGAAATTTGTTTTCAATTTGGCAGTTAATATGATTCCTCTTTGGGTACTTTAGTTCGGGAAAGCATTTATTTTGTATCCCTAAGCTTTAGTATTGCCTCAACTAAGAAAATAAATCTCTCTCCATCCTTAAAGTAACACACTTATCCTCTAAGTGCACCGCTATCAGCTTATTTAATGAAACAAAACAAAACATTGTGCATTACATTTTTAAAGAGCTTTACCTTGTCCTTAAATCAGATTTGTGTTTGAATCCTCAGTCTGCAGCTTATTAACTTTATGACCTTGGACAAGTCACAGAGCTTCTGAGGGTCTCAGTTTCTTCATTTTTAAAATGAAGATAAATCTGCCTTATAGTTGCCAGGCATGTTAATGTGTTTTTTAAAAGCCACACGAAATGCTTGCCAATATTTGTGTTTGCATTTTTAATTGGCTTTTATTTTATTATAAAAGTAATATGAGGTTTTTGTGACATTTTTGACCAGTACAAAAGGGTGTAGAGTGAAAAGTAGAAGTCCCTCCTCTGCAGAAGTCCCTGTTCTTACCCTGCTCAGTCTCATTTTACCAAAGGAATAACATTAAATTCTCAAGACACATTATTATTAAGAATATCCTAAGATTCCACGGCAGGCAAAAATCCTTGAGCTCTTGTATAAATATCACATAACAAGCTAAAACATGCAGAACATTTCATTGCTTTGATGGTTCCTATGTTTTAGTTTTTTATTTTTAAATAATTTAATGGGAAAACTGAAATAGAAATATTCAAAATAAGTTGAAGATGATTAGAAGTATATCATTTGTAATTTGAAACTAACAGTAAACACTTGGTTATAGGAATTTATTGTTTTGCATTTTAATTATAATGGTAATGCATACTTATGGAAATGTCAAAACGTTAAATACATAAAGTAAATGAAATTCCTTTCTCACATTCCCAGAATCCCATTCCCCAGAAATTATCACTGGGAACAGTTTTGATGTCTTTTTTTTTTTTTGTCCGGCACCTGGGATCAAACTCAGGACCTTCCACTTTCAGGGCAGGAGCGGCATCATTGAGCTAAATCCCTGGCTCAGTTTTGATGTCTTAGCTTTTCTGTTCTTTACCCACCAGACTTGAAAATGTCTCAGCCTAACTGCATGGCTTCACTCTTTTCATGACATTGCATTCATTTTGCTTTGTTTTGCTTGGTGCTGCCCACCCTCCTTCCCTTTCTTCCTTCCTTCAGCATTACCTAGAAATCTGCTCTTGGCCAGGTAATGAGCAAGGTGTTGGAGACCTTGAAGCATCCCACCCAGCCTCTACCCTCACCCCACTTCAGAGATCAGTATAATACCGGGTCCTAAGTGCTTCATTGTAGTTGGCTGGCACAGGGTGCTGAGGTTTCCTAAAGGACGGACATGTAACCAGATAATCTGGGAGGGCTTCTTGGAGGAAGTGATCTCTGAATTGAGAAATGAAAGCTGATGCAGGAGTCTGTGACGAGAAGCTGGACTGAAGAGGAAAGACAGCTGCATAGGACCCAGGGACGATGGTGCTGCAGGCAGAATGTAGGATTGAACATAGAAAGCGGTGCAGTCCTGAAGGACTTCTTAGGTCTGGTGAGAAGTATGCGCATTGAGGGCAGAGGGGCCCCACTAAGGAATTGTGAGCAGGAGAGATTTGCTTGGCTTTGCTGGAGTTTGAGAACGGCCCCATCAGGCTACAAGGTGGAGGAAGATGTGGAGAAGGTAAGGCAGCAGCAGATCGGTGGGAGCCCTCGTGATAATCCAGGAGCATGACAGCAGGGCAAGGAGAGGCAGATTCAAGGGCAGAGGGGGCCTACTTTGTGCGAGGATGATTGACGCCCGAACAGCTAACTGAGAACGAAGCCGTTTCATGTAGGGACAGCTTCTCGTGAAGGAAAGAGTGGGGCAAAAGTCTTGATTGGAACTCAGTTTGAAGAGTTAAACTAAAGTTAGCTTTTGAACCTCTATTTCTATATTATCAATAATTATTTAGCTTGTAATCACAATTATAAAACAATGCTTAAGATGAAGAATGAACCAAGAGTTTAGGGGCCATAAGTTTTCAACTCAAATTGTATGGAATCATGAAAATGACCTCTTTCACTCCATAATTTAAGTTTGGCAAGTTTTTAGGAAAGATCATTTGGACAAAAGTATTCAATCTTTGTCAATTTTGCCAAAGATCTGTTCCTTTGATGTTTAGATCATTTTCCTTTTCAAGAGGCTGTTAAATCACCTCTGTTATTAGTTTTCTTCTTTTTCAGCTGTTAGCTAGTTTAACTAGGCAAGACTGTTGCCAAAAGCTTTGCCTCTGTTTAGAATGCTTCTCTCAGATCACGTAGACTGACTTTATAAAACTGTATCCTTTATAAGATTTGTAGTCTTTCTTAGCAGTTGATTGGCTTTGTAGTGTTAAGATAGGTATTTGTAGTTGGCAAGGAATTTTTAATTCAGGGGTAATATTCTATTCCATTCTGTTCTATTCTGTTTATTTATTTTTTGTTACCGGGGACCGAACTTGGGACCTTGCGCTTGCGAGTCAGGTGGCAGAACCACTGAGCTAAATCCCCGGCCCCAGGGTTAATATTCTAAATGGTAAGCTCATTGGTAAATATTTTTGCGTTCTGATAACTTTTGCTTTTCTATGCAACCTGTTGCCTATGGGACTGGAGGGATGAACACCTGGATGATGAAACCACCCTATTGTCTGCCATCTATTCATTAGAAGTATGCCCCGACAGGGAAGTACAGCATCAAGCTTTCCTCAAGGGAAGGGAGAACAGATGAGGTCTTCATCTTCCGGGACTAAAGCCTTTGAGTACATCAAAGATACAGCAGAGAAGAACATGAAATACCTTCTTCAGATTTCTCTTCCCTTCTTGCTCAGCTGAAAACATTTTCTCAGCTCGGCTCCCATCAGAGGCCAGATTTGCTGGAACAGCCTGTCTGTGCACTTTCTGGAAGGGAGCCCAAATCTCATTACCAAGAAGAGGCCATCTTCTTATCCACTGATGTTTTCTGAAGCAAAAAAAAATTTTTATTCCTCATTGGAAACATAGAGTTCTCTGTACCCACTGCCCAGTCCCCATAACCATCCTTAGCCCAAAGGATCTGGGGAGATCCTAATTTCATTATCGTCTTCATCCTCATGAAGACTTAAATTTACTAGGGTCTGTGCATTGATCCTGAATTTACAGTACTGTTAAAATCTTTTGATTGATGAGTCATTAATTGAATATCTGATTTTCTTTTCTCTTCTTGTTTTTGAGACACGGTTTCACTATGTAGCCCAGGCTGGCCTTAAACTCATGGTGATCTTCCTGCACATGCCTGGGATTCAGGCATGTGCCACCATGCCCAGCTCTAATATCCAATTTTCTAATTTCACCCCTTCCTCTTTTTCTTCCAGATTTTGTTTCATAAATATGTATTGAGGAGCACTCTGTGGCAGGCACTATTCTGGGAGCTGGGGCTCCAGCACAGGTGTCACCCCAGTATACTGGGACATACCAGAAGAGAATGACACTGGGTTTGATTTATGTTGACTGGGAATATTTTCCTTACTCTGAATCTTTATTCCAACCTTACAAGGTGTGACTTGTAAGTAAGTAATGGTTCTCATCCAAAAGCCGAAGAAATACTAGCCCTAGCTAGATATTTTATTATGACTTTGTTGTTTGACTTCTCGTTCATTGTCTTGTTTGACAGGGATCTTTGTGAGTGGCAGGAGTTCTCAGAAGTAGAAGCTCGGTCTGGTTGGAGTCACATAAGTGACTGAAACCATGCTCCCGATGTATGGCTCAAGAGCTTGGGAGACACAGAGGATACAGTGTCCATCTGGGAAAAGCCCAGAGGATTACTTATCTCACCACCCCAACATCCCCTTTTCCAAAAGCAGTCCCCAACAGGCAGATTTCATCCAGCCCACCATTCCCCATTCTGTTCATTCTGTGGCCAGGCTGTAAGTGTTCCAGCCTGCCTTCTCTTGGCTAGGATCCTTCCCTTCCCTTTCTCCCACACATATAATGAAGCAATTCAGCTCTGACCTAGACCCAGAGGCCCACACCCAACACTTAACAATACAATCTTCAAGTTGGTAAAATAAACAGAAACATAAAAATAAAACCCAACCAGTGCACTGTAGACAGGGACCTTGTGGGTAAACCAACAAAAGATGATCCAGTTTGTCACTGTGGCTCTACTATGGTACCTGCATTTGTATTCACTGTTGTTGTGTATTGATGTCACTTCAAAAGAAGAACCTAGAACAGTGGTGGCAAACCTATGGCACCTGTATTATTGTGTTTTTCTTTTAAGACAAAAGGTTTTAATATATGAGTTGTTTTTCTAAATTAAAACCTCAGTATTCAGGTTTAATTACAATGTTGGCACTATGCAATAAACAAGTGGGTTTTGGGTTCCTGTTTGGCCCTCAGGTCTCTAAAAGGTTCACCATCACTGGCCTAGAACAAGGGCTTGGGAGCAGGAAATTTAATTGGGAGATGATCTTAGGAAGCCGTAGGGAGGCAGAGATTGGGAAGAAGAAAAAGCCAGGAAGGTACACTGTTGAGCTGGTTATTATTCTGGACAAACGTAGCTCACCTCCAAGGGAATTCTCTGAGGAACCACAAGGAATAACTGTCAGAGTTGTCCTTCAGAAGGGTAGAGGTGGGTGAAACAGTTATCCCCTAACTCCCAGTTCCCTCTTGGTGAGAGCTGTTTTCAGGGACAGATGGTCCCACTACTTCCTAGCTGCTTCCCTGCCCACGGCTGAGCCCGCCCCTGCAGAGAACATCTCTACTCAGGAGGGAAGCCAGCAGCAGGCAGGGCACTGGCCACCACAGCTGCGGCAGAGATCAGAGCTGAGCTGAGGGGACGAAGCCCAGGCCACTAGGAGTGGCTGCCACAAACAGCATTCGTCAAGGTTGCATGAGAGTCACCATTCTTGCTTGGCTTTTCCTCAGCTAATGCATTTTACAAGGACAAGGACAGTCTTTCACGTTTGTTTCCTTAGTGCCTAGCACAGTGCCAGACTCCTGGAAACCCTTCAGGCTTCATGTGCTGAATGAATGAAGGTACTCATTCAAAAACAATGTGTTACGGGGGCCGGGGATTTAGCTCAGTGGCACCATGCCTGCTCTGAAGCAAAAGGTTCTGAGTTCGATCCCTGGTACAAAAAATGAAAACAAAAATAAAAACAATGTGCTAAAATCAGAAACGTGCATTCTAAGACGCCCTGGGCCACACATTTCTATATGTCCTTAGATATGTCAAAACCTTGCCCACAAGGATCCTGGTAATTATTAAACTTACCGATCCCTATTTAAAATATAAACCCCATAAGCATTATGGTAAAAGGAGAAAATTCCCTAACAATGACTGGTCTTTGAATGAAACATTATTCTCTAATTTCATGGCTTTCTCCAATTCAAAGTTTAGGTATTTTCCAGGTATAAAGATGAATACTGTTGAGGCAAGAGGCAGTGTTACAAAGGTGGATACCTGAAAAATGTTTTGTTTCCACGTGATACATACCTTCGAAAACCTTCAGCAACACTCTCATGTGAAGAGTGATAGAATGCTAATTTCCCACAGATTCATTATCACCATGAAATGAAACTGTGGAACACATAAGAGATAAATGTAATGTGCAAATGTAGAATTCAACAATTCAAGTTTTAGCTGCCTCATGTTTTTACACCTTCGTCAACAAGACCCTTATTAAAGACTTTCCCTGCTATTATGCTTGGAAGAAAAACTGAAGAGATTGTTATAATGTCCAAGATGGGGAAGTTTCCTTGGTAGTTAACCTTTTATGAAGGGAACCTATCTATATATATGTTCCAAGTTTTAAAATTTGATTACAAAATTTGTTTGGCTCAGTACTGTGCCATACTTCCTGGCCATACAATCATGAAATAATTCATACTCTGTTCCTGGTTTTGTGGAGCTTACAGTCTTATAGAGGATGACTATGGCCATTTCTTGATAAAATTACATTTTGAAATAGATGCTTTGGAGAAGAATGTGTGGTTTTATTAGGACAAAACACAATGGAGATCACATGGTCAGGGAAATCTAAAGATTGTTTCCCCCCAAAAGTGGGGTTTGAGTAGAGAGCTGATGCATGAGTAAGTAAATTAAGCAAAAGGGAGAGCAGCTGGGACAAGAACAGCAGGAAGTCTTGAAAGAACTGAAGGGAAACCAGAGTGGCTGGCTTGGCCAGAGAGGGAAGGAGTGTGGATCTGGAGAAGTGAGCGCAGGCGGCCTGAGCAAGCTAAAGATTCTGACCCGGAAGCAAGACGAAGTCTTTGAACAGTTGCAGCAGGGTCAGGTGATATGGTCAGGTCATCGTCTTTTATGAAGACGTGTGCACACACACACGCACATGCTTTTACAAAAGATAACAGTACAGTTTGCTCCAGTATTATCACCATCTCTCACTCCTATCTGGGTAACAGTTTATATTTCTGGGCACTGACTATATTCACTTGATAACTAAACTCCATGCTGGATTGTCATGGAGAATGAATTGAAAGCCCTGTCCCTGCATATTAAGTAAGAAAGTGAAATTGCCCTTCTCTGTTGGAAATGGTGAGCACAATTCCATTGCATCAACTGGAAGGGTCCAAAATTGTCTGTTGGCATCTGTGGGGACTCCCTGAACTATGTTTGCAGCATCCATTGCCTTCCCCAAATGTCTTAGCATATCCCCAAAACGGATTAAGTTGATTTGACAGGCTCAATTTTTTATAAACCTCTTTGGCTATTACTTACTATGTTATTTTTCTCAAGGTGCTCTCGTGGACTGATTTATGATTTCATTTATGGTTTTGACTGGTAGTTTGGATACGCTAACTAGCCCACCTTTTCCCGGATCTGCTTTTGGCTGCTTTATCTCCAGCACTAAATCAGTCTGCTTAAATTTCTCCGCTACATACGTCTCTAGGACAAATACTAGTATTGGAGGTATGGCCTGAGCCGGTTCGTCGAATGTGTTCAAATGAATCTTACCCAGCTCTGCTGATTTATAAATATTGAAATTGTGTAAGTATTCTTTTACCTGCCTCTTATTAATTCTGTCTCTCCACATTCCCAGAGACTCATTAATATTTATCTCACTGAACTCCTGCTTCCTTCATTCTTTGTGCTGAAAGCAAAACAAAATAGTAGCTCCATCTCCACACTTCTTTGCATCTTTCATTGTGTGCTTCTGTTCCTAGTTTAGCTAAAGTAGCTTTTGTTTTCCTCATAGTAACATCATTTTGTATTTTTAGAAGGCTTGGCCATAATTTCTTGCTTCTTTTGCTTTTCTAATTCTGCCCATTCTGCTACTATCTCTTGGAGTTACATTTTATTCAGACTGAATATTCTTTTCCCCAAAACTCTACACAGTTGGATTTTTGTTCCTCTTACCCCACCCGGGAAACATTTATGCTTTAAGACTTGTGTATCAGAATACCCAGCTTGGTTATATAATGGCACCCACAGCCACTTGTGTGTTCTTTCTCTAGAGGATGTACTTGAATGCCCACACCCATGTTTTTCCTTTCAGTAGAAGAACATGAGGACTAATCATTTAGTTCCTGAAAGATGGCTGGATACAGTCCATTAATTTCAGAGCATGTCCAGAAAATTGATCTGAAACAAACAGCAAGTGAATATGAAACTGAGACAAAGGATTCCCAATAACAAAAAATAATAATGAAAACATTCCTGGAACAGTCCAGGAATCTATCTCATCAGAAACACTCTGGACATTTTAATGCATTTTTGAAAGAGCACGTACTGTTTGCCACCCAGAAAAGGAAAAGGGTATGCATTGTGTCATTGCTTTTATGAAGATTCACGAAGAAGCGAACCTGAGCTGTGGTGACACAAGTCAGAAGAGGGTCCCTTCCTCTTCCTCCAGGGCACGCGGGTGGACTGGAAGGAGCCCGAGGATGCTGAGAATGGTTTGCATCTTGACTTGAGTGGGGGGTACACGGATGTGCACATAGGAATGGACAAATTCATCAGCCTGTGCACTTCGTGACTGGTGCACTTCGTGACTGGTGCACTTTAAAAATCAACAGATTTTGCTGCAGATACTACACCTTAATTAAAAAGTCAAACAAAGAAACAAATAACAAAAATCAATGTGTTTACAAAGGTAGTTGCTAGAAGCTATGCTTAACAGTTATGGAGTGTGTCTGAGACTACCTGAAATATTGTTATTTTTTAAAACTTTGGTACATACTTGCATTTTATTAGACAAAACTGCTCAGTCGGCTGGTGGAATGAGAATGATGGTGACTAGCAAACCAGTCCCTCAGTGATGGCAGTGTGGTGCCCAGAGTTTGTCATCTCAGCGCAAGGAGTATGTTTTTATTTTCATTTTCTAGATGAGGATATGGATCCAGAAAGATTCATATTTGCCAAGAGCACATAGCCAAGGAGAAGAAATTAGAGATTGAAACCCAGCATTTTTACTTATCTTTTTCCTATAGACAAGGCACTCTGCTATGCATAGCTTTCAAATATTCCTAGCTTTCATTTTAGGAAATAAGTGAATGTAGATAAATGGGAATGAGTTATAAATAACATTGGCTGATATTTATGTGGTATCTAGAATGTGTCTGGTTTTAATCCAGATACATTATTTAATTTAGTAAGTACAACAAGCCTGTGAGATTATAAAAAAGTAGCATTTTTCCTATATAATAGATGAGAACACTGACATTCTGAGAGGTTAAAAGATTGATAGCTGTTAAATTTCAGCATGTGGTAGGATGACTTCAGAGCTTATGCCCTTTATCTGTCCATTATCCTGTGCATTAATGATTTTTAAAGAATGTGTCTGAAAGGAGTAGGTTGACCCATTTAAAAAAATTTTAAAGACAAGACATGAACAATATGACCTGTGTGCAGCTGAAAAGAATGTGTATTCTGATTTTGTGGGGTCCAACACTCTGTAAACATCTATTAAGTTCATTTGTTCAAGGGTTCGATTGACTTCTAGTATTTCATTACTTATTTTTTGTCTAGTTGATCTTTCTATTGGTGACAGTGGGGTATTGAGGTCCCCCACTACTATTGTATTAGTGCATATGTGACTTTTCATGTCCGTTAGTATTTGTTTTATATAGTTGGGTGCACTAGTGTTTGTGCATAGATATTTATGGTTGTCATCTCTTCCTGTTGGATTGTTCCCTTTACAAGGATGTAGTGTCCTTCTTTGTCTCTCTTAATCAGTGTTGGTTTGAAATCCACTTGATCTGCAAAGAGGATAGCTACTCCTGCTTTTTTTCGGGTTCCCATCACATGGAGTATTGCTTTCCACCCTTTAACTTTCAATCTATGAGTTTCTTTTTGACTTAAGTTTGTTTCTTGTGTGCAGCATATTGTTGGATTTTGCTTCTCGACCCATTCTGCCAGTCTATTTGTTTTTATTGGTAAATTGATACCATTAACATTGATGGTTATAACTGATACATATTGAATTATAATTGTCATGACTTTTTCTTTTTGTTGGATTCTCCCCCTTTACATTTAATTTCTTGTCACAACTAATGGATTCATTCTGTTGTGCTTCCTGGGGTTGTGATCCTCATTGTCTGTTCCTAGGATATTGTCTAAAATTTTTTGGAGTGCTGGTTTGGCATTTATGAAGTTCCTAAGGTGCTCTTTGTCATGAAAGTATCTTATTTCTCCATACATTTTGAAAGATAGTTTTGCAGGGTACATCAATCTGGGTTGGAGGCTCTTTTCCTTTAGGGCTTGAAGTAGGTCACTCCAAGCTCTTCTTGCCTTGATGGTTTGTGTTGAGAAGTCTGCTGTGATTCTGATGGGCTTTCCTTTGTATGTGATTTGTTTCTTTTCTCTAACTGCTTGCAGAACTTTGTTCTTCTGTTGGGTTTCTGGAATCTTGACAATTATATGCCTATGTGTAGAATTTTTTTTGATCCAAGCTATTTGGAGTCCTATATGCCTCACTTATCTGTATGTCAAGGGCTGGGGATTTAGCTCAGTGGTTCCGCCACCTCCTTTGCAAGTGCAAGGTCCTGAGTTCGATCCCTGGTATCAAAAACAAAAACAAAAACAAACAAAAAAACCTTATCTGTATGTCAAGTTCTTTTTCCCTGCTTGGGAAGTTTTCTGCCATCACTTCTGTGAACAGCTTTTTTATGTCATCTGCACTCTCTCCTCTTTCTTCATTGACTCCAATCAGTCTTATGTTATTCTTCTTTGCATCGTCTAGCAGCTGCTTGGTTTATTTCTTGTGATCCGTTACAGTTTTGAAGCAATTTTTCTTTTCCTGGTCACTAATTGCAGTCTTATCTTCTATATCTGAAATTCTTTTTGCTTGTCCCCACATTAGCTCATTCTGCTGTTTAGACTTTCAATGGAGTTTTTAATCTCCTGGAAATCTGTTTGTATCTGTTTTATGGATTCCATTTGTTTCCTATGTTGGGATTCCATCATGTTCATCAGCTCCTCTATTCTTTTATGTGTGTCCCCTCTAGATTTATTAATCATGTCTTGCACCATGGGCACAATCTCTGGTGTTATCTGAGAAGTTATTTCTGATTTCATTTTTTCCAGATCCTCTTTTGTTGCCAGTTCAGGGAGTCCAGGTTGTTGAGTATCAGAGTGTTCCATCTTGTTTCCCTTTGGGGTTGCTGTAGGTGATCTGGAAGTCTGGTTTTGAGACTTGTTTATGTGTCTTCTCATTTCGACAGTGGTGGTGGGGTACTGTTGCCGCCTGCATGGCTAACCTTCTCTGTGCTGGGAACAGTGGAATGGAGACCCAGAAGCCCCTACGTCTGGGCTGGGAGCGGTGGAACAGCGGCCTGCCTTATTTTATTAACATCATTACTTGTTGATGTGTCTGCAATACTGTTCAGTCACCGGTGTAACATTGAAGAAGTATCATCACTACCCCTGCACTCCAGCAGGTAGAGAAAGGTGAGAACTATGGTAATCAGCTCACCAAATGTGGAGCAAGAGAATCTGGGAGTGGGGAGAAAGCAGAGGTTGGGGCAAGGATGCAGAATAAACATTCTTTTCAGCTACACATGGGTCGTTCTCCAAAATAGACCATATACTCACTCATAGAATGTGTTTAAGTAAGTGCAAAGGAATTGAAGTTATTTCCTGTATATTATCAGACCATAGTGTGATGAAATTGGAGATCAATAGCAAAAGAAGCTGCAAAAATAACATAAACACATGGAAATTGAACAACACACTTCTGAATAACCAATGGTCACAGAGGAAATTAAAGAAGAAATCAAGACAGTTCCTTCAATTAAATGACAATGACAGTACAACATATCAGAATCTATGGGACACAATGAAAGCTGTCTTACAAGGGAAATTAATAGCAGTGAATACACATATTAGGAAAACATTACGAGCCCAATTAAACAACCTGATGCTGAACCTCAAGCTTCTAGAAAAAGAAGAGCAGGACAAACCCAAAGCTCATACATGGGAGGAAATTATACAGATCAGAGCAGAAATCAATGCAATGGAGACTAAGAGAATGATACCAAAAAATCAATGAAGCCAGGAGTTGGTTCTTCGAAAGAATCAACACAATTGACAAACCCTTAGCCAACCTTACCAGAAAAAGGAAAGAAAAGGCCCAAATCCATGCAATTAGGAATGAAAAGGGTGAAATGACAACAGACCCAGCAGAAATCCAGAGGATCATCAATACCTACTTCCAGAACCTATATGCCAATAAGATGGAAAACACAGAAGAAATGGACAGATTCCTAGATACATATGAATTACCAAAGTTGAACATAGAAGACCTAAAAATTCTAAACAACCCAATATCAACCAATGAAATTGAAAATGTAATTAAAAACTTACCAACTAAGAAGAGCCCAGGTCCTGTTGGCTTCACCGCTGAATTCTACAAGACATTTAGAGAGGAACTACTGCCACTACTGTTTAAACTCTTCAATGAAATTGAAAGGGAAGCAGTACTCCTGAATTCATTCCTGGAAGCAAGCATCACCTTGATCCCCAAAGGAGAGAAAGACTCAACTGAAAAAGAAAACTATAGGCCAATCTCACTAATGAACATAGATGCAAAAACCCTTACTAAGATAATGGCAAATAGAATGCAGAAGATCATCAAGAAGATCATATACTCTGACCAAGTGGGATTCATCCCAGGGATGCAGGGATGGTTTAACATATGCAAATCAATAATGCAGTACACTGTATCAATAGAGCCAAGGACAAAAACCATATGATCATCTCCATAGATGCAGAAAAAGCATTTGACAAAATCCAACATGCATTTATGATAAAAACCCTACAAAAAATTGAATACAAGGTCAACATACAAAAATCAAAAGCTTTCCTCTACACAAAGAACAGACTCACTGAGCAAGAAATAGGGCAAACAATTCCTTTCACAATAGCACCCAAAAAACTGAAATACCTAGGAGTCAACCTAATGAAAGAAATGAAAGACCTCTTCTCTGAAAACTGTAGCACTCTGAAAAGAGAGATTGAAGATGATATCAGAAAATGGAAAGACATCCCTTGCTCCTGGGTAGGAAGGATCAATATAGTGAACATGACCATACTTCCAAAACACTATATAGATTCAATGCAATCCCAATTGAAATCCCAGCAGCATACTTCACAGACCTGGAGAAAACAATCCAAAAATTCATTTGGAACAAGAAGAGACCCAAAATAGCAAAAGCAATTCTAGGTAACAGAGACATGGCAGGGAGTATCACAATCCCCAACTTGAAACTATTCTACAAAACTACTGTGATAGAAACAGCATGGTACTGGCAAAGACACAGACCTGAGGACCAGTGGAACAGATTAGAAGATGCAGAAACAATGCCAGACACACTCAGCCACCTCATCTTTGACAAAGGAGCCAAACACCCTCACTGCAGGAAAGATAGCCTCTTTAATAAATGGTGCTGGAAAAATTGGGCTTCAACTTGACAAAGATTAAAACTAGACCTGTATCTCTCACCAGGCACTAAACTAAAATCAAAATGGGTTAAGGACCTACATATTAAAATAGAAACACTGAATTGCTTGGAACAGAGGTTAAGTAGAACTCTTGAAGACATTGGTGTAGGAAAAGATTTTATGAACAAAACCTCAGTTGCCCGTGAACTTGCACAAACAATCAACAAGTGGGATCTCTTCTTACTAAAAAGCTTCTGCACAGTAAGAGAAACCACCAGCAGTGTGACGAGACAACCCACAATGTGGGAAAAATCTTCACCTGCTGTTCCTCAGACAAGGCTCTATCTAGAATCTATAAAGAACTTAAAAACATCAGGCCTCCCAAATTTAAAGACCCAATCCGAAAATGGGCATCTGAAATGAACAGACATTTCTCACACAAAGAAGTAGAAATAGCAAATAAACATATGAAAAAATGTTCAACATCACCAGTCATTCAAGAGATGCAGATGAAAACAACACTGAGATTCCACCTCATCCCACAAAGAATGGCTGCTATCATGAAATCAACCAATAACAAATGCTGGCGGTGCTGTGGGGAAAGAGGAACCCTGCTCCACTGTTGATGGGAGTGTAGACTGGTGCAACCACTGTGGAAATCAGTATGGAGATACCTCAAAGAACTAGGACTGGAAGTCCCATTTGACTCCGCTATTCCACTGCTGAGTATCTTCCCCAAAGAATTAAAAGAATCATACCACAGTGATATATGTGCACCCATGTTCATAGCAGCACAGTTTGTAATAGCTAAAACTTGGGAACAGCCCAAATGCCCATCAACTGGAGACTGGATAAAGAAAATGTGGTTTTTAAAATAAAATGAAGTACTACTCAGCAATAAAAAATGAGAAATTAGAGACATTTATAGCTAAATGGATGCACATTGAGGCCATACTCTTTAAGTGAAATAAACAGGACACACATGTGTAAATACCGAATAGTTTCTCTAGTGTGAGAAACTGAAAGTGTAAATAAGGACTAAAAGGTATAATAGATAATGTGAAATAGGAAGAAAAGGGGCAAAGGGGAAGGAGAAGTGGGAGGGCTAGGGGAAAGGAAAGAAGGGAATGGAATTAATACAAGAAAATGGAATAATAGGAACAAAATCTTTGTAAATAGAGAGGGATGGAGGGGTTGAAGGGAGGGCTGGGCAAGGGTGAAAAATAAGAACCAAGAGAGATTATGTAAAGGTGCAAATTTCCAATGATAAATGTCATTATGTTGTATGCCTAAAGTGTACCAATAAAATAAAATTTAAAAATTTAAAAAATAAAAGAAAATAAAGAAAAGACAGGAACAATAAACATGAGTAAAAGGCACATTTATGAGGTTTGTTTCCATTATTAAGATGAATTTGAGAAACTACATTGGTTTATTGGATCCTGTCTGCTATTTGAAAGCTTATCAGCTGATGAGTTCAGCACTTGTTCAGTAGCAGGGACTTTAGTAAGAGGTCACACAGCTCATGCCAGTGCTCACAGGAGTGGCTGAACGTGAAACTCCTTGCTCTGCCAGTCACCTGTCTAGGGACTTGTCATCTCTGAGCGCAGGTCCAGTATATCTGTTCATTTCTCCCCTGTGCTTTTGCAACTATTTCTGGCACTTCTGTAGCTGTCTTGAATTATTTCACTCGAGGTTTTTTTTTTGGTACGGGGATTGAACTCAGGACCTTGCGCTTGCAAGGCAGGTGACAGCAACACTGAGCTAAATGCCCGGCCCTGAGTTTTGTTATTTTGAAGGTACATTCTTATGTGTAATAAAAATCTATTTATATATCTAACAGCAAATATTATCTGTATGGAGACAACTGTAATGTGAATACTTTTAGTGTCCAAAGAATTTTTGTACGATTTAATACACCTATCAGATTATCATATTCTCCTTGTACCCATATCTTTTTATCATCATCATCATCATCATCTTATTATTGTTCCCCTGGCAGAGTAGAAGCTTTACCTCACAAAGGACTTCTCGATCTCTACTTATTACTAACAGAGAAGTTGCAAGAATAGCCCAATGATCAACATTGTACTCTCCTTAAATATATCAATTATTCAGCACACTTGCCACATCTGCTTCCTCTCTGTGTGTATATAAATGTGTGCAATTGTATGTGCATCTGTGTATAAATGAACCATTTTAGAATTAGTTGCTGACATTGTAGCGAATAGTTTATCAGCCATCTCCTAATCACAAGGAATTTCTCATATATGATCACTATGTAATTACGATATCTGGAACTTTTCATCTTAATTCAAGATCATATATAAATGCCCACATTAAAATTTCTCTAGTTATCCCAATAATAATATCCTTTATAATAGCTTTTATTCCCAATCCAATATTCAACAGAGAAGCCCACATTATAGTTACTTATAATGTGTCTAGTGTTTAATGAATAAAGTTCTTTTTTAAAAAATATCTTCATTGAGCCTCCAGAGTTTCAAGCAGGGTTCTAGGTACAATCTCCTTGATTTATTTCATGGATTATTCCATTTTAGTTTTGCGAAAGTAAAATGTTAAAGTTATTCTTGTGCACTCAGAAAAAGATTGAAATCACTTTGAAATACACTTCAATGATTCTGTGTTCCTCATTCAGTAAACGTGTTAGTTAGACATGAAGGCCACAGAGAAGAGAGCTTCCATCTGAAAATCCTTTTCATTTATAGATGATTTGGGGTTGTTTTGGGTGTTATCCAGGCTTTTAGAAAAAAAGTGAAGTTCCAACCAGTGCCTTTATTGCTGAAGTCTGCTCAACTGTCAGAACCCGAGACACCACAAATGGCATGCTGAGGGGGAAAACAGGTCAAAATGCAAAGCGTGACTAATAATAAAATGTGTTTCTTCCCCAAGTTACTGTTGTGAATGTTTCTGTCACCACCATACACAGTTTCTTTTGATACCAGGATGAGCCTTCTGAGAAAGCAACCGCAGCTTCCTCCCAAAGCAAGGAAATTAGCAATTGTTGAATGGCTAAGAGGACAGTTGTTGAGAAGTTGCCATAGCGACGTGGTGAAGCTGTCCATGGGGCTTCATTTCAATCACACTGAATTGGGCTTGGCATTGTATCCTAAAACATGCATCAGTATTTTAGAGGTTTTGAAGAAAAGATGTAAATATCAATTGTATGGACTGAGTCCTCTTCTGAGCCATAGGAATGTTTCCAATTTACTTTCCTCATTTCTCCAGCGAACAATATTTTTCCATCATGCAGAACTTAAATGCTGTTTCTGGAAATCTACTTTTGCCACACAGAGAATTTGATAAACTCTCAGATTACACTTTGCCATTAAGCAAATCAATATTGGGTCTCTCGTCCATTAACAAATTAGCAGGAAATCGGAGTATGTATTCTTCAAATGTTCAAGGCAACATTAGCCAAGAGCATTTTTGAAAATGTATCATCCTATTGGCTAAAACAGAAAGGTTTTCTTTAATGTTTCTATTCTTACTATTTTGACAAAAATATTGGAATAACTAATGTTTATTGAGTGTTTGGGCTTATGTTGTATAACTAACATCTTTTATGTACATTCTTTCATTTCATCTCCACCGAAAACCTATGAAGCAGGGGCTTAAATTATTAACTTCATTTACAGATCAGAATCCTGGAGCTCCGAAAGGCTAACTAACACTTGGTAAGGGTCGGGATTGGAACCAGTCCCAGACTATGTGCGTTGGAATCCAATGTAGCTCTGAGCCACTGGTGGTAGGTGAAGCCTGAGTTCTCCACTTTTAATAACTTCCCAAGAGATGCAGGTACCATTGGTACTAGGGCCATACTTTGAGTAGCAAAGGTTAACCTTTTACCCAGTAGCTCCCAAATGTGAGTATTATATGAATTCTTTGTGTGGAGAAAATTGGTAGACCACAAAATATATTTGAATACCTTGATTGCAGAAAGACCAATGATAATCAAGAATCTAATTCTATGAAACTGTCTTTTCATTAGGAAATATACTTGAGTGTTTTGTTTTTATAATTGGTAATTTAAAAAATAATTATAAGTGGAAACATAAAATATTTGTACAACTCATGGACTGCAAAGTAAAATCTATGAATTTTTTCTAGGAAGCCCAAATTAGAAACAGTACACTGTATGTCAAATAGCAATGTATAAATGAGTTGTGTGGAATAATCATGTTTATGAAATAGTTTATCTCCAAGTTTTGCTAGTTGTTGCTACACTGGTAAAAAGAAAAGCTGTTATGGGCCGGGGATTTAGCTCAGTGGTTTCACTGCCTGCTGCACAAATGCGAAGACCTGAGTTCGATCCCCGGTACCAGAAAAAAAAAAAAAAGAAAGAAAGAAGAGCTGGTGTTTAGAAACTCTCACATGGGTCATGATTATTTGTAAGCGATTGTGTTGGATTATTTGTAAAACAAATTTAAGATGTAAAACATCTTAATATTTTATTCTTCCTTTTGTCAATATATGAATAGATACCACTACAGAGGACTAGGAAGCAAGGTTTTCCACTTTGATATTCTATATAGAATGTACTCTTCCCACAAAATTCTGTCCCTTTACAGACTTGTTAGGTTAGAGACAAAGACATTCTCTAAATGAGGGGAGCAGCTTTGTCTCTGATTGGCTGGTTGTTATGCAAACTGACGTAAATAACATTTTAACCTAAGTGATCCCTTCATTCAGTGGAGATGCTCAGTCGGGGGGAAGAAGCTGAGGGGTGAGCAGGAAGATGGCCTGAGTAGCTGTAGGATTCTATGTTGTGTCTCCATTTCTTACACCCATACCCATCTTGAAGCACTATCCTATTTTGGTTAAAAGATTAATTCTGCTTCTGTAATGCCAGCACTTGGGAAGGTGAGACAGGAAGTCCAAGTCTGAGCCCAGCCAGAGCAATTAGTAATTTAGTGAGACTCTGGCTCAGAATAAAAAATTAAAAGGAGGGTACGACAGGCTTGGGATGTAGCTCAGCGGGAAGGCCTTGGGTTCAGTCCCTGGTACAAAAAAAAAAGAAGAAGAGGAAAGGAAAGATTAGTTCCGGAGGCAAAGGGACGTGGATTTGAATCTGCACTCCTACCCTGATGAGCGGTGTATCCTCGGGCAGGTCGCCTAGCTCTTTGGAACAGAGAAAGTAAAGATTCTTCAGCAGACATAGTGCCTCCCTCGTGCCCACCGGGTCCCTTTCCACGGTCAGGGAAGCTCGCTGCTTTCCGAGGGGCAGCGCTGGCTCGGGTTCAGCAGGCCGAGGCGGGCCTGCCGCTTTGCCCTCTGGGTTTGCTCCCCGGTCTGGGCACCGCGCCCCGAGGACCACTGCCTGCACTGCCTTCCCAGCGCCTGCGCACACTGAGCGGTTTCCCAGCTGTGCCTGGGCGAAATGGCAGCCTGGCCTGACTCCCTTTTCCTGCCCCAGTTTCTGACTACTTCCCCACCCGTCATGAGAACACTTCTAAACTGACACACGGGCTCCCGTCACAGAGGTGTCCTGAGAATACGGTAAATTTAGCTTTTATTTTATCAAAACTTACTTCTTCCTTGATCTTTGAAAATTAACATTCTTACAAACCTTCCCACTATCCAAGATAATTTACCGTGTTTCGTATGGCTTTATATTGTAGAAGTTGTAATTTGTACATTTTCAAAAAAATATCACACACACACACATTTCGTACTACTTCTTCCCCCTGTAGATGTGATTTTCTCTTCCCAGGGCACTCGCTGCGACTCCAACACCTTGTGCGATTCACTAAGGTAGAGTTCGTGTCCCACACGAAGATGGAAATGCCACCTTTGCTGGTATGCGGGGCATGTGCCAGGGTAGGAAACAGAGTCTGGCTATAAAGGGCCGGTAAGGCCAGGAGACAGAGCAGGTAGGTTAGGGTCACCTTTCTCTCCAGCGGTGAAAGTGGGGACATCAGGAGGCACAGTAAGATTCGATCTTCATGGCTTAAAAAGAGCATTGCAGCAAACCTGGGGTCGTCTTTGAACTCTAACATTTATTTGTTTGTTGACATAGTAATTCCTCCTTGTCCATGGAGGACGTGCTCTAAGACTACTATGGGAATGCCTGAAATTACAGATAGTACTGAACCCTGTATGCTATATTCTTTCCTCTACGTACATGCCATCGATAAAGTTCAGCTTAATTTTCACTCGAACACCAGTCCTGTGGTACTGTCACAGTTGATCTGCTAGCTGAGATGGCTGCTGAGTGGGTAATAGGGCTGTACAGCATGAGTACACTAGGCAAAAGAATGCTTCTCACTCCACGCAGGAGGGAGTGGGGCAGAGCAAGACATCTTTAGGCCAAGACACCGTATTCACCATTATGAAAATAATGGAGTGTTTACTTCTGGAATTTATCATTTAATATTTTTGGACCTTAGTTGACATTGGGTAACTGAAACTGCAGAAGGCAAAGCCATGCATGGGCAAAGACTATTGTAACTACATATGAAGGCAATAATCTGCAATAATTAAAATTGTGGGCTGTGTCTTACAACTCAATTGCAAAAGACACCAAATAACCTGACTTTTTAAATGGACAAAGGACTGCATTTCTCCAAATAAAATATATAGATGACTAGGAAGTGTATGATAAGATATTCAGGGCCAGGGATTTAGCTCAGTCGTTCCGTCGCTTGCCTTGCAAGCGCAAGGACCTGAGTTCGATCCCTGATACCAAAAAAAAAAAAAAAATACAATAAAACTAACTTAAAAAAAAAAAAAAGATATTCAGTGTTTCTAATCATCAGAGAAATGCAAATAAAAATCACAATGAGATATCATCTCATGCATGTTAGGATGGTTATTACCACAAAATCAAAAGGATTTGGGGAAAGTGGAACCCTTGTCCACTGTTGATAGGAATGTAAAATGGTGCAAGACTATGAAAAACACTACAGAGTTTTTTAAAAAAATGAAACATAAACTATCATATGACCCAGCAATCCTACTTCTGGGTTTGCAATCAATATCTCGAAGATACTAGTATCCCCTTTTTCAGTACTAGTGACAACAGCCAAAATGTGGAGACAACCTAATTTTCCATAAATGAATTAATTTTTAAAATGTGGTATATACCTGTACACACACACACACACACACAGAGTAGAATACTATTCAGACATAAAAAGAAGAAAGTCTTCCTATTTAAGACAACATGGATGAAGCGTAGAAGGACATTATGTTCCCTGAAATAAACTACCCATAGAAGGAGAAATATTGTATGTTTTCATCCCTATGTGGTATCTTGAAAGTGAAGAACAGAATTGTGGTTGTCAGGGTTGGGGAGAGGTGGAAGTAGGAAGTTGCTGATCTTTGGGTATGGACTTTTAGTTATGCAAGATGAATAAGTTCTAGAGATCTGTTGTACAACACTGTGCCTATAGTTAACAATGCTGTACTGTGCACTTAAGTATCTGTTAGGAGAATAGATTTCCTGTTCTGTGTTCTTACCACAATGAAACTTAAAAGAGAGAAGAAGGAGGAGATGGAGGAGGAGAGGGAGAAGGACAAGAGGAAGAGAAAGAGGAGGAGGAGGAGGAGGAGGAGGAGGAGGAGGAGGAGGAGGAGGAGGAGGAGGAGGAGGAGGAGGAGGAGGAGGAGAAGGAGAAAGAATGGACCCTGGAATTAGGATGCCTGAATTACAGTCCTGCCTTTACCATCTACACGGGCAAGTTGTAAACACTTAAGTCTCTGTTTTCTCATCTATAAAATGGAGGTGAACGCCAAGCTTCTCCATAAAATTAATGTAAGAGGCTATATTTTTATTTCTTCTGGGTTTTTTCACCTCGCTGATTCATGTAAAGAGCTTAGTCTCTTCTTTGGCAGAGAGTGAGAACTGTGTAATAACATCAGTGTTTTTACCACTCGTTTTAAATTTTGTTTCCATTAGGCTAAGTTTGGTGGCATCACTGGGAACTAGGATGGAAGCAAAGATGAACCACAAACCCTAGCAGTGCAGTGAATTTATAAATCCAAGGTAGCTGACATCTAATCTCAACAGTCAGCCAAAGGGTTGGAGCTGACAAGGTTGCTGGGTGTGGCCATGTGCGGATGATTGTGTTCCCAGTTTCTGACCTGGAGCCCTCGGGTTGCCCGGGTTGTCCCACAGCAGGGCTGACACTGGCATCCACACACACCAGCCAGAATTCTGCATGGGTGCACTACTTGCAAAATAATACTTATTATTTCACCTGGCTTTGCTGGGTAATAAATGAATCAACAGTTGAGAACATTATACATACTGTTTATCCTTTAAAAACCAAACTAGCATAGTAGTTACTAACCCCCATCTATAACCTCATAGGTGGAAGAATGTTTGCTTCTCTTAATTTTCTTAAATCTTTCCTTATGTGTTCTCGTACCACAAGGATGGGTCTAGTTTCAACCCTGGCCATTATCAGGATATCTCCCCGTATTCCTGGACAAGGTGCTGTGTAAAAGCCCGCTGGGACTCATGTAGTTCCAAATTGTCAGATGCATGATGTTTGGGGACTGAGGTGCTCGAATCAGGGCTGAGGTGAATCCTGGCTGCCTAGCATCCAGCTTTGTAGGAACATCCCAGAATCATTAACCCTTAGAGGTCTTGGTGCCCCCGAGTGCTGCCATGGTGGCCACAGTTCCTGGTTATGTAGAAGATATTCAGTCTTTGTCTTCCTCCCATTTTCCTTGAAAAATGTCTCCCTCATCCATTCTGCAGCCTTTGCATGTACTCTTCTGACTCTCAGCTCCAGAAAACCCACAATCATTGTTTTCCTGTAAGACAGGAATTGCCGCTGACTTCCTCTGAGATGAGGAAGTGCAAAGGACAGCTCTCATTATGAAACAGGGACCATAAAATCTAAGAAGAACCTACAGAAGCAAATACCATCTCCAAATCACCTTTCTTCGGCTGATTAGTGGCTTCATTCATTTGCTTGTTTATTGGGCACCAACTCTATACCAGACAATGCATTAGGCACCAGGGGTATAAGAGTGAACCAGGGGCACATTTGGTGGGTCCTCTATAAACGCACAGGCAGGAGACAGAGCCAGCAGCTACTGCCAACTCGGCCATGTCATTACTTAACTACGATGAAACTCATGGTTGGTTTTATTTCCTCGGATGTCACTTGTGCAGGCAAATCTTGTGAAGATGAACCATTTGGAAAGTAACAGCAGGTTCCCAGCTGAGGTATGCTACTTTTGAAAGGTGTCATTGACTGATTTTTACTGCTGCTTGGCAAGTCTCACTTTTCTTTGAGTTTTCTAGGAGGTGCTAAAAGACTAAGGCCAATTATGAACCAATATTTTTTCCCTCACCTTCCACAGGTCCCAGAAACTTTACTCTTGAAGTTTAATTACATTTAAAATTTTTACCCTTTTGTTGGAGCTTGAACTGCTTGAGTGTACAGACGGCATTGTATTTTTGGTTCATTCACACACGAATACTTAAGATATGGAGCTGTTTATCTGCAAGGCTGACTGGATGGTGACGATTTTTTATTCCCTTTAATGTACAGTACCCCATATTGTATGTGTTACATTTAGCTCCTTGGTCTGTTTTGGCTGTTTATACCTAAATTGCCTTTCTGTGCCTGAATGATGATTTCATTTTTTTTCAGTAAGCATTCATGGAAATATATGAGGAAGTAAGTTAACATTACTAGCATGCACTAGATGGCTTGGCGAGGTTTCTTAAGTAGGAACACAGAAGAGAAATAGGAAATAGACCAGCATGCATCCTCAGCTTGTCATTGCCTATTTATTTGTAATCCAAATAACACATAGCTTATTTGTAGCATGCAATTTATATGTGCTTGAGAATTAATGGGGAAACACACACACACACACACACACACACACACACACCTGGCCCAAAAATGCAGCAGTACAGTGTGAAAAAATGTGGGCTTTGGAATAATATGAATCATTATTGACAATCTGCGGAATAATCGCAGGCTGGTCTTCAGCTCCCCGATCTTGTTTCCTCTTCTGTGAAATGATGACATGTGGTAGTACATCAGAAGTTGTGAGGATTAAATAATGTGTGCAAAGTGACTTCTACCCAGTCACAATTACCTAGTACTGTTTACTGATCTTTCTACTCCCTTCCCCCACCCTGAGAGTTTACCAGGTTCTCAGAGCAAAGCGGTGGAGCATTAGCACAATTAACTTGGACCCTAATGCTTTGGACATATAAGGAGATACTGAAACCATTTGACCATTAAAAGAAAAAAGACTTTGGCTAATAAGCCTAAAATCAAGCTTTCCACTCTTCCCTTCATTTGCCTTGATGTATTGGGGTAAATCAGGTGAACTTGCTCTATAGCTCTATTCTCTGTATTTTCCTCCAAGTTGAAGATTTTGCACCTTCCTTCTTCAAGAATGTCCTGCCACACTTGTGATGGTTAATTTTATGTGTCAACTTGTTTAGGCCACAGTACCCAGATCCTTGGTCAAACACTAGTCTAGATGTTGGCATGAAGGTATTTTTTAAAGCTGAGATTGACCCAACCTAGTAAAAATTTTAAGAGAAAAAAATACTGATTTCCCCTCAAAAATTCTGCCCTCAGATGCTGTTGGATTCTGTGACATGTTCTCTTACTCTCTGAGCTGTGTGTGATGCCCGGTCATCCAACATCACAGATTCACAAGGGAAGACGGAGGCCATTGAACTCTCCTTATAAAGGCAACCCGACAACATTTCAACGGTTAGAGAAAAGAGATTGCTGGCTAATTAGATTGATGAGAATGTGTCATTCCGGGAGCAATCTGGTTAATCCAGCTCTTCATATATTTTGAAAAACATTCGTAAAGGACTTTGAGAAGAACAAGAGCTAGCTAAGCAACAAACACAGGTTTTCCACTATGGGTTTCCCACTAAGACCATGTTTATACACTCTTCTAGAAATCTGACCAGCTGGGGGTGGTGGCACACGCCTGTTATCCTAGCACTTGAAGGGCTGGGGCCAGAGGATTGCAAGTTTGAAGCCAGCCTGGACTACATAGACATTAAAAAAAGTCTGGCCAATCTCTTCTGTTTCAAATTTTACTGTAAAGACATTCATCACTTGTTTTTAAGACTAATTTTCCAACTGAGTTTCTGTACAACTAATTTAAACTACACTGGAATGGCTTGCACTTCATGGTGTATGCTGTTGAATATTTCACTGAGAGGCAACATTTGTGCTTGAATAAGCTTGTTGAATTTTTATGATTCTTACCAAGCCAACATCCACTTTACTCAGGCTTCACACAGTATGGTTATCACTTTGACTAGCATTCTGCTCCTTTAAAAAATCATGTATTTTTGATACCTCAGTTAGATTTGAATAGGATTCGCTTTTGCATTAAGTTAATGTGGCTTAATAGGACATGATATTTGCTGGAGAGGAAAAAAAGAGAAAGCTTGCTCATCTGTTAATTTCTGGTGGAGCCTGGAGTTCCAATTTTTTTAAAAGTTGAAATTTACTTGGAGACAAAACACCCCCTTCCTGCGGCACTGGTTTCCAGGAAGGCTGGCAGAGCATCGCTGCATCTAGTGGGCCATGCTGCTGCTGCTCCTCCTACTTACCACTGACTTCCATCAGTGTTTTGTGCTCAGGCTCCTCGCGTCATGAAGCCCTGTTGCCTTCAGGTTGCGGGAAACCACGGAGCGCAAACACGCGCGGCCCTGTCTCCGCTTCACTTACTTGGATTTCTCTCTCTTAACAAGAAAGTTAAAGGTGGTTTCTGGCTGAAGGCAGAAATGAGTTTGGGGCCAAATGTGTTTGCTAACACCTCATTATCTGCTTTGCAAATGCACTGCAGTCGTAATTTTCCTAGGTAATGAGTAGTCAGTTGTTGAGCGAAGGGTTGTGTGACTCTGAGGATGGAAGAGGCACAGTTCCTGGCAAGTGGCAACTTTCTGTTCATTCCACAACACACAGAACTTTCCCCTCCTTATTTTTCCCGTCCCCCTTTCTTCTGTTAAATTCTTAAAGTTCAAGCTCTGCTTTCAGATTGAGATGAAATAATGTGGGTCATAAGAATTCCATCTTCCTCAAATCAAACATAGTTTGAAATAATGTTCCAAACAATAGAAAGAAAAACTTTTCCTCTCTTCTCTTATTTTTGTTAGGGGCAGGGCTGTGAATTAAATTGACAAAAGATTAGTTGAGAAAATCTGTGCCTACAGGAGCTTACAAAAGAAGTAGCTGGTTCAGTGACACGCAGTTAAAGTTAGAGAGCTAGACACCTAACTGGGGATGGGAAAAGGAAAGGAGAGGAAGGAGGCTTGGGTCGACCCAGTGGGGTTCTTCCGGAAAGACACACGCTTCCCAGAACGGATGGGCCATGAAGTTCGCGCCGGGGAGAGTTCACCTGTGTGCAGGTGGTCTTTCTGCCCTCTTGGTTGCCATAAAACTTGCCTGGAAAGGGAATTTATGATAGATTTACTCTTGGTCTCCTTCCTGGGAATAAAAGCTGCCCCGAAGAGGGAATTTAGGGTCAGCTCATTTCCCAGAAGTTTCTGCTTTCAGTCAGATAAAGGAAGCTCTGAGAAAGCTTGCTTTATATTTGTGAAATCCCAAATGTTTTCCGCTTAAAATCAGCTTTGTACCAACTCTGGGATTCTAAGTGGGTCTCCACACTGTAAGTTTTACAGCTCATTATTTTTTAAAATATTGTATGAAAACACCATATATCTTGACCTTGAATTGTTGGCATCCCCTTAAATTTTGCTCAGAAAGTTAATACTTTGTTGGCCTTGCCAACTACAAGAGTAGTCCTGCTCTTCCCCTGCTTGTCAACGGCCTTTGAGAAAAAAAGCTGTGTGTGTTGAACGTGGCGGGATTTGTTAGCCAGCTCTGTTCTTGTTTGGTTGAGGCTCCCCGAGGAGGCGAAAGCTCTTGGCATTTCAGAATGGCTTGACCCAGACTGGGAAGGGCATTCCTGAGCAGAGGAGAGGACCTCCTAGTACAGGAGGTGGACACTGTCTGCACACACACGAACTTCGACAGGCTGGGCTGGGGATGCACCATCCGACAGGACCTCTCGGTCACACCAGGCTGGCGGTGTTCCTCAGAGGCAGGACTAGGGCCTGGCAAGACAGCCCACAACCAACCCAGTCCTCCAGAGAAACAGTATATGCATACAGTCCTTTAAGATTTCAAAACTAATGCCCAAAACTCGTACTAAATAAAATGTCAGCATTTTAAATAAACCCAGCCCTGTACCTGTGTGACTCTGCCTCACTCACCTGACCCTAATGCTGGCCCCTGTTCCACTACAACTTAATTCTTAAAAAGGTGCATGAAAGTATTATTTATCTTGACTACTGAGTTTTTGGCACTCTATTAAATTTTTCTTCCTTTGTTTCACCCTGGTCCTTGCCCTGGTCCTACTGTTGTCTCCATCTACACATGAGGAAGGTGAGACATGTGACGCAGATGGCTGGAGGGCAGCACCTGGGTGGCCAGGGTGACTCTGCACAGTCAGCCACCAGCACAGACCTGCCTACCAGGCACTGGCCTTTTAGTAGCTTTCCTAGGAAAGTATTTGTATGAGTCAGGACTCTAGAAAACAAAGTAGAGGAAGAATGGAGGGGGAAAGAGTGAGAGAGCATGCAGATTTGTTTTTCATTTCTCTATCGGGGCTCTCAGCTGATGTGATGGTGCTGACCCACACAGGTGAGGAAAGATCGTCCTTCCTAAGTCCATTAGTTCAAGTGCCGATCTCCTCTAGAAAGACCCTCAGGGACAAACGCTTTCCAAGCTATCTAGGTGCCCCTTAGTATAGTCCAAGGACAGCACAAGTTAAACATTATAGTGTAGAAGTGATGGACAGTTCCCCATCTCTACCCACCTTCCTAAGCTTTCACCTACCTTGGGTAAATTTGAGAGTATTAGGTATGTAGCTTTGCTGGGAAAACTATGGCAAAATTGAAATACTAAAGAAGTTCTAACCTCTGACTGCTTATAACACTATGCATAGATATAGCAAGCTGAAAACTTGCCAATTATACAGAGGTCTATTGAGATGTTGCAGCTGGATGTGTTTTTTTCACAAGTGTAGAGTAAAACCTGAGAAAGTGACTGTAAAAAGAAAAGTTGGACATTTTATAATTTTTCAATATCTAATAATTGCATATGAATGTACCTGATTTTCCATTAGCTAAATGGAGTTGCCAGAAAGAACTAATGAATATTGCATGGTTGAGTTCTGTCACTTTTTAAAGGAAGGGACTGGACATGAAATCATTGCTTTTAATACAGAGACAAAGACAAGTGACTTTAGAATGTAATGAAAGACAGATTGGAAAGCTTACTATCAGAGCCTCCCCTCCACTCCACCTGGGTCAGCAAAAGGCCCTCCATGGGTTGTGTTGATTGAGTGACAGCCTGACAGCCTGTTGGTCACAAGTCCTTAGGCTGCATAGCAGGTAGATTTACAGGTTGGTACAGAGCATCTTAAAACATACTCAGCTCTTTTTTTTTGGATCCTCACAAATAGCAAAAGTATGGGCCAGGGTTTTCCTGCTGAGAATGTCAGTGATGTTGCTGTGAAATTCCAACAGATGAGGAAATTACTTTTCTGGAGTATCTGGCTTAGTTGTTTTCATTGCAACGTATTATTCGTGGTCTCCAATTCTCATCTTTATTATTGACTATGTCATGCTTTGTTTTCCTGTTGATGGGTGTAAAAACATTTTCCGCTGAATATTTATACAGTGCCATTTCTATGTCTGTATTTGAATAGGTGTTTATTTTCCTCAGTAAAGTGATTCCACTGGCTCACAAGACAGCTGCTGGAGACCCTAAGGCAGACAGATGACCTTTGGGTGGGCACAGGTTGTGTTTAAGACTCAGCCTCTTAGTAATGGGACAGATTATAGTCATTATGTAGTAAGTTTTCAAAATTAATTTGAAATGTTGGCCATTAAAGGGACAGAATAAATGAATCCTAATGTAATTTAGGAGTATAAAATTAGGATGGAGAGGCCTGATTGACAGCAGTCTAATGTTATTAGCAATTATCTGGTTAAAAAGGGAGGGGGCATGTTTCTTCAAAGTCACAATCTTCATTTTTGTACTTAGTAAATTATTAAACATTCTATTAGAAAAATAATGAGGAGTTTCAGATTAAATGGCAAAGGCCTAGATGGAAAAATGCTTTTTCATAAATCTGACCTTGGGAATGTGACTGGTATGGATTATAAATAGATTGTTGGGATCCTCATCTTAGATTTTTTTTTTTTACTGCAATGTAAGGTAGACCTGCCTCTCAACTCAATAGAAGAACAGCAAGATTATTTCATGCTCTAGAATTAGAGATATTATAAATGTATGAGAAGTGTCTGAGTCAATTTAATTAAATTCAGTGCTGATTTACCTTGAGAGTAAAGAGCTGGTCACTGTCAATGGGGAGGTTAGTGTCTGGCTGGTGAAATAAACAGGTGTGTGGGAGATGCGCAGTTCTCTGTGGCTGCAATCTACATGGGTAAAATGAAGTGATGAATTGTATAATAGAGATAATGTGAGAATAATAGTATTTTTTAAAAGGTGAAAGTTGTGATGATAATTAATTAATGGCATTTAAATGGAAAATGTAATTGTAGCCAATTAAGAAATATGACTGAGTGTCTGTAACGAGCAGGGCACGTGCTAGCTGCTACTGGAGGGGTAGGTGGTGTAGATGAAGGCCCTGTGTTAGTCTACAGTCCACTTGGTTCTGGTGAGCCCTCCTCCATCCTCATCAACTGTCTCTCCTCTCTGGTCGTTAAAGATTGGAGTTCCTGAAGACTGTCCCGAGCCAACTTGTTTGCCTCATATTTGCTTTCTCTCGGAAGCTCACCCATTCTTACGGCTTCAATATGGAGTGGTTCACAAAATTTACATTTTCATCCCTGATCGCTCCTCTAGCTTCAGACATAGACACCCAACTGCCTCATTGACATTGCTTCTTCAATGTCTCAAAGGCCAAAAAAGGCATACAATTATAATTTTATTTTCCTCTGCACTTAGTTGCCTAGTTTGAGAAATGGCCCCAATGCCCATCTGACTTACTTCAGGTAAGCCTGAAAACTGGCAGTCATTTGAGGCTACCATCTTTCTGCCTGCACTACTCAATTCATTATCTAGGAGAGCGGTTCCACCTAAATATCTCACAAATGTGACCACCGCTGTCCACCGTCCTGCAGTCTGTGTCCCATTTCCTTGCTGCTGACTCTCAGAAACCCACACTGCTTCCTTTCCTAGCTTTTAGTCAGGAAGTAGTTATGTCAGGCACACCTAGTTGCCCACTCATCAGTCATTCTCATCTTTTCCCTTAGTAACGAAATGGACTTGTTCAGGTACCCGCCTTTCATTTCCATCTCACAGTAAAGTCAGTTGCCAATGCGTGGTATGAAATGGGCATATAATCCAATTTGAGCCAATGAGATAAAAAGAGAGATATATGCTTTGGAGATGTGGGTTGGGGGATAATATTTCCTTCTATTTTATTAAATTTTTATTTTTATTGGTACATGTTTGCAATACATAGTGATTACACTTCTTGTGAAGTGTACGTAACATATCTTAATTAGCATGTACATAACTAAACTAAACTATGTACCATGCACATAACATGTACATGACATATCTTAATTCTTTTTTCACAACACCCCCCCCGGTCCCCTTCCCTTTTGCAAAAGATCTGTCTTCCTATTTCGTACTACAGTATCTACCTTTATTTTGCTCTTTATAGTTTGAATTTCTCATATAAAAATCATGTGATATTTCAGCTTGTGTGTCTGATTTATTTCACTTAACATTATGGACTCAAGGTGCATCTGTTTTCCTACAGATGACTTAGGTTTATCCTTCTTTGTGGCAGAGTAGTACTCTGTTTTGTATAAATACCATATTTTCTTTACCCGTTCATCTGTTGATGAACATATATGCCACTTCCAAGATTTAGCTGTTACGGATTGTGCTGCTATAAACATAGCATGCATATATCACTGTAATATGATGCCTTCAGCTCTTTCAGGAAGATTCCTTGAAAGGGAATAGCTGGATTGAGTGGAATTCCTATTTCTAGCTTTTCTTTTTTGGTACCGGGGATAGAACTTGGGACCTTGCGCTTGCAAGGCAGGTGGTGATACCACTGAGCTAAATCCCCGGCCTATTTCTAGCTTTTTGAGGACTCTCCATATGACTTCCACTAATTTATATTCCCACCAGTAATGGAGAAGGGTTCGTTTTCCCCTGTAGCCTCACCATCATTTGATATTATTTGATTTTTTGATGATGGTCATTCTTTTTTTTTTTTTTTTTTTTTGGGTACCAGCGATTGAACTCGGGTCCTTGATGATGGTCATTCTTTTTGGAGTAAGACAGAATCTCAGTGTTGTTTTAATTTGCATTTTTCTAATGACCAGAGAGATATACATGATTTTCTCATGTATTTGTTGGTGATTTCTACTTCTTCTGATAAGTGTCTGTTCATTTCAATTGCCTAGTTTTTGATTGAGTCTTTTATTTTGGGGGGTTTAATTTTTGGAGTTCTTTATATATTCTAGATATTAGTTCTAGGTCTGAGGAATAGCTGGGGAAATTTTTTTTTCCATTTAGTAGGTTGCTCCTTCACTCTGTTGGTTGTTTCCTTGGTTGTAGAGAGGCTTTTTAATTTGATACGATCCCATTCATTGATTCTTGATATTATTTCTTGGTGTTTGGGGTTGCCGTTCAGAAGGTCCTTGCCTATGCCTATGTCTTCAAGAGTTTTACCTATTTTTTATCTTCCAGCAGATTAAGTGTTTCTGTTTCCACATTTATATCTTTGATCCATTTAGAATTTAGCTTAGTACATGGTGAGATATATGGATCTAACTAGATTCAGCGTTTGCATGTGAATAGCCAGTTTTCCCAGCATCATTTGTCTTTCCTCCAGTGGAGATAGTATTTCTTGGTTTTAACAGGACTCAGAAGGAAGCAGTTCAATATTTGCATCTGCATTCCTCTTGGCGCCAGCCTGAGGATGGAGCCCATGGAAAGCAGAGGGCAGCTCTGACACACCTGGAAACAAGTGGAGCCGCCTTACTGCCAAATTTCCCGTGAGAAATGGCAAAAGCCCATATTGTTTCTGCCCATTAAGGGTCAGGATTTTATGTTACTTGAAGCTGGAGCTATCTCAGTGGACACAATTTTTTCTTGACCTGATGCCTATTTGAATAATAACAATCCCCTAATTAGATTGTATCTGTGTGTGATTTGTTTGCTGCTGGATTCTGAATACAGAAGACCATATCTGCACATAGTAGGGGTCCAGAGAATATTTGATTGGATGAATAAATTCTCTACTCGTAGAAATGGTAGGTGAATATATAACAAGAAACATAACAACATCAGATGATGTTTGGTCAATGCCAGTACCTGGTATGGATGTAAATTTAGGAAGAGCACAGAAGAGGAATAATCCAGAGTAGGCAGAGTGGCTACAGTGATCTTCATCGCAGAGATAACTTCTCAGGGTGTCTTTAAACACTGAGTGGATTGGACAGACAGAAATGGCAGCAGTGGGGAAAGGGTTCACAAAGGAGGGATGGAAAGGCAAGAGACAGTAGGAACGAGCTCATTTCGGTCAGCACCTCAGCTTGAAGTCGGAAAACCATTGTGCATTGATGACAGATGTCCTTGAAAGCTACATCAAAAGAGAATGGACTTGTCCTGAGAGAAATGGAGAGTCCTGAAGATTTTTGGGCAAGAGAAGAAGAGAGTAGGTTCTCAAAATTCAAGGCAGAAGCTGGGGCCCTAGGAGGGAGAGGAAGTGATACAGAGACACAGAGGGCAAGAAGGGGTGTCGGAGGGTGTTGGTGGGCTGACCTTACGTCTCCAGCTGGTGCTTAACTCCTGCATTGGGGTGGCTCTCACTTTACAATTTCCAGTTATTAGAGAAAATGAAAGGCCCGTGTTCATTGATTGTACAATTATACATACAATGGGTGATGTAATTAAGAAACCTTTCATTTTAAGCCTTTAAAAGCATGTCTCACTAGTTGAAATTGAAAGAATAAATGCGTACATGGTGTCTTACCTGTAGGCAGATTTCATAGTCAGTCATTTTCAAATATCTGATGTCAGTAATTTAAGTGAGACTTCCAGAACATTATTCCTCTGTGTTACGACATTGGCCACTCAATAATTTCAAATTGATTCATTGCTGTACCTAATGGAAAAAATCATTTTAAGTACTCTACCCATTTTCCCCTAGGGAAAATGCTTGGGAGCCTCCTCACTCAATAGTTCTCTTAATGTCATGAGTTGATTTTACATGCCTCTTCAATTCTTTTTTAAGGGATTTGGAGTAGAACTTTAAACATCTTCCAGTGCTAATTAGGGAAACCCAATATTTTTGAAAGTTAAATTGCTTTGTACTTTAAAAACAGAAATTTTACAAATAATTTTTGAGTAGTTCATTTGAAGTAGTCGTAAATGCTCCTAATTTTATTTTTGCTAGTTGTAGGACTTTTTAATATTTCTAATTTTGTACATATTCTTTTAGAAAATAAGATTGATTGTATTTATTAATCCAATAATAGTGAGATACATGGAAACTATGCCTTACTCACTTTAACTCCTACTTCTTAGAACTTTATAAGTTTAATTTCTGTAGTTATAAGTGATAGAGTGGGAATTTGATTAACTTGAGGAGAGAGAGAGAGAGAGAGAGAGAGAGAGAGAGAGAGAGTTGGTTCTCAGAATCTAAGGCAGAAGCTGAGGCCCGGGGACAGGAAGTGATACAGAGATACAGAAAGGCAAGAATGGGTTTCAGAGGATGCTGGCGACAGAAAATAATAGTGCAGTGTCCTGAGGGCACGGGCATACTGGCAAAGTGGCTCCACCGCTTTTCAATCTGCTTGTCCTTTGGCTCATAATCCAAATTCCAGGGAGAGATAAAGGATGGTTAAGATGAGGCCAGCTTGGGTCTCCTGCCTGTATCTTCCCACCAAGGAGGAAGTCAGTGGGGAAAGACCTTTCCTAAGGGAATCCAGGTGCTTTTTCTAAGGGAAGAGGGCTGCCTCTGGATGCAGTCCAGGCTAAAACACCAGATTTCATTTATCACACCTTACACCTGTACTCGGGTGCCAATTCATTTAAAATTTATTTTCCTCAAGTTTAGTCCCACAGGGGCTTCCAGAGAGAGGCTCATAATGTCACAAATTGACCCTTTTTCTTTCGGGCTTAACACTGTGCAAGAACTCCTTAAGGACCTGATGATTTTTTGCTGTCGCTTCTCACCTTTCTCAGCCTGGACAGGGTGTTCCAGCCTTACAAACCATTCAGAGCATCATAGACTGCCCCCCCAACACACACACCATGACTCTGCACTGCTCTCCCTGCCACTTGGGGGCAGCTTTCATCCTCTGGAGCCTGCTATGTGCTTGTCCTTCACTGGGTTTACCACACCCACACAGCATCCCAGTGACCAGCTGGAGGGTCTATTTTTTGCAGCCGAATTATATCTCGCTCATTTTTTGCATCTCTAGGTGTTGTACAATCATGCTTTATTATTTATGTTATTTCTCAATAAATGCTTTTTGAATGAGTAAATGGATGAATGCAACGTATTTTCCCTTGATGCACCTGTATAGGTAACCATAGCAAACCTGCTGACTGTAATAACAGTGTTATTATTGTTCACTCAATTTTCTTAAAGGACAATTATTTGTGAGCCCTCTTTCCACTGTGAAAAGAATCTCAGGCTTATTTCTTATGTTTCTGCTATTTCAGACATGTGGGGATGAAGACGTACCTGTTCATAGTGAAGGATACATCACTAGACACTACTAACACAGAAATTAGAAAATCACGGGGTGACTTGGAATACTTTAGATGATTGCATGTGTCATTTGGCTCTCACACTACTAGTAATTTCATACTGCTCCCCTTCTAGATCATTTACCTCTGTTGCCTTTTTAAAAAATACAATAAGAAGCACATAGTAAGCGCTAATGAATTTGCTGTCGACTGTCACCCCCAAATCCTCTTAAGCCTTTTTGTTCTTTAAAGGAATTCTCAGTTTATGTCTGTGCCTCAATAGTATTTTTCCCAAAGTGTATTGTCTTCTGTTCTTGTGAATGGAGCTCATCACACTTAGACTGGCGTGCCTCTCTGAGGTGTCTGGATTATTCCATGCTGTTGATCTATTTTTCACTCTTTTATGATTTCCTGGGAAATAAGAATAATGCACAATTTACTTTGTGCTCCAGATCATTAATAAAGATATTAAATAGCATGTGTTTCAGCTTTTGCCTTCTGGCACCCTGCTTTTCCTGATTTTACTCTGGCCTGTTAATAGTTATTTTTTATTCCGTCAGAGTGGCTTTTTTTATTCTTGTTAAAATATTGTTGTAATATTTTTTAACAGAAACTAACTTGTAATTTTTCTTCATTTCAATACCATGGAGCAGATAACTAAGATAAATTACATGAAAAGATATCCGTTCATTTTCCCCTGGAATATATGTATGTTGGAGGCAGTGTCAGTTATTGTATTGTATTGTATTATATTATATTATATTATATTATATTAGCCCTTTGAGTAGAGGACCTACTGGTAATCCACCATTTGAGGTTCCCTTGTCCTCTCTGTTGTGTTCGATTGAGAGACCTGGTACATACGCCCGTAAGTGGTACAGCGAAGGATCCAGCCTACACAAAATATAGGCCCTGAGGCTGAGGAAAGGGCAGTTTCCCTCAAGAAACATAAGAATTCTGTCTCAGGACAAAGGGGAAGTCAAGCACTGGCTAGAAAAGTGCAACAGTTGCCTCTTACATCAACCATCCAGCGGGTAGGGAACATGCAATTGATATTCTATACAGGGCTCTTTATGTAAAAGTCTCAAATTATGAAAACTAATTCATAATTTTGATTAATCTCTTCTTTTGAAAAATTTTGAATAACCTCTTATCACTAGTAACTTGAATTTCACTTGATGTATAGAGAAAGTGATCCAGGAAGGAGGTTAGGTGATTGAAAATCATTAAAACGACTGTAAGGAGGAAATTTGAATTTTCTTTGCAATAGAACATCTTTGACGCAGTGCATTATTCATATAGAATATTACAATTCAGGAAAGATTCTTAAAATCACTCCTCAGCCAACATACAGGTATGGCTCTCTGCTTATCTGCTTGAAATTTTATCATCATGATGAGACAAATGTCACCAGTGAAGTAGACTCAGAGCTGTGAGATCCAGGTGGGCTGTTCTGCCCCAGTTCATCCTTAACATCCTGAACATGGAAGTTATCTAGATGGATGTGGTCAAGGTGCTTTGTCATTTATCATTTGAAAATGCTCACCCATTTGGGGACATTCTTAGCTTCATTGGCAAATCAAGTGAGAAGTGAAGCTCAGTGACTCTGTCTAATCAACCCACTTTTGTGCAGGATAAATTTAGGTTTAGGGCTTTAAATGTCCTGCAACAATCAGTTATGTGGATGAACTATGGACCACTCACTGAACTTTGTCGTAACGTCTGCCACCTCCAGATTGTGTTCTATGTTATTAGCCTTGGCTTAAGGACAAATGCAGAAAAACCAAAACTTCATTCTGATCTTGAATAATATTAAGAACAAACAATGTTTAGAACCAAGAGATGACATGAGTGTAAGTGAGGTATTTCTATGTGGTCAGTATTCATAGACTATTCAGCATGTCCTGAACAATGACTTCCCTTGTACTGATTTCTTGCAAAAGTAGCATTTATTCAGCTTTCGTGAATAATCCATTGCATTGGCTGGTAAATAAGACCAGCACTTGTTCTTGAAGTTATTGGCAGCTCAGCCCAATCTTTTTTGTCTGTCTTATCGTGTGGATTTGAATATCAGTGGTATATTGAGAACCCGTAAGTATCAAAGTAGATTGGAAAGAAACCAAATACTTTTTAAGGAATAGTGGTGGCTGCTAATCCTAGATTTTAGGGACAAGGCATAGACAGTTTTATTTATTTATTTTCCTTGATTTGTGTAAGGGGATGCTTTATTATTGTAATGTAAAAAATTTCCTCCAAAACTGAGTAGCTTGCCGGGGATTTAGCTCAGTGGTTCCACTGCCTACCTTGCAAGCACAAGGACCCGAGATCGATCCCCGGTACCAAAAAAACCAAAAAACCCCCAAAACTGAGTAGCTTAAAACAACCAGTTTATTTTGCTCTCTTTATAGAGGGTCAGGAAATAGAGAAGGTCTCAGGCATTTTTTTGCTTCGAGTTTCTGAAGTGGTTGTAGTCAGGTGTCAGCCAGGGCTGTACCTGTCATCTGCTGGTATGATGTGGGATATCCGTGATGATTCCCTCACCTGGCCGCATTTTACAGGCAGCTCAGCCTGGCTATCTACCCAAGGGTCTATAAATGGTATCTCTGGCAACTTCATCTCAGGCTAGTCAGATTTCTTAGGTGGCACTTGCCTTTCTCTAGTGTGAGCACGCCAAGGCAGGAAGCACAAGCTGCATGGCCTTATATGACCTGGTCTCAGAACTGTGACGTTTCATCTCTACCACATTCTCTTGGTTACAAACAAGTCACTGAGATCAGACTTGATTCATGAGGACAGTTCTTTAAAAAGTTGTAGACTTGCTTTAAAATCATCACTAGGATTTTCAGTGGGCACTTGGAAATATCTTCCTCTTGTTCCCCAGGATCATTTCTAGGAGTATCCACTGTCTAGATATCTTGATAGTGGTAGGCATTCTTGATAGTGGTGGGCATTGTAGAGGCATGGTTTTCCCTCAGGATTCCTTGGTGAAGCTCAGTTCAAAATGCTAGCTATTACCTCTCTTCTAAAACAGACCTAAGAATTTTATCTCAGAGACTATAGGGGGAGGAGAATAGGAACTGAGCATTGTTTGGATCCTGACTCAAAACACTGGGATGTTACATCCACGTGTAATGCAAAAGCAGTCTAGTGCTCTGTAAATTCTCCACTGAGTTGGACAAGATTTTATTTCTAACCCAGAAAATGAAAAACCCATTTGAACTACCTCATTGTTGAATAGCTGCATATTAAAGATAAATATGAGGCTATGAATGATATGTTGTCTGCTTTGTAAAATCAAGAGAATACAGATTGTGCAGTCTTTTTTATAAGCAGTTTCTTTCTATAGACCTTTATACTAGTGAATCTGTGAAGGTCTATCGCTGTCCTAGATTCTCTTATAGAAAATGAAATCTTTTCAAAGTCAACATTAAAATTCACCTTATTCGGGGCTTTCTTTTTCATGGTTTATCTTGGGCTGTGCCTGTGGGAGCTGTTTTGCTTCATGTACAATAGTATCACTGCTGGCTTTAGCTCAGTTGGCCCTATGGTGCTATGCATTATACAGAGAGTTTGCTAGTTCATTAATGAACTGATAAAGGCTCAAATACCTGCCCTCAATCTCATTTCTGTCCTCCAAGAGATGTCTTTCAAATATAATACGGTTTGTTCATGATACTCTACATATAAGGGTAAGGCACCTGTTTCTTCACAGTTGTGGTGGTGAACTACTAATAGTTCTATGAAGACCAAATTTCAGAGAAGACATGTGTAGGCTTATTTTAATAGCACTCCAATGAATAATAGGTTTTGTATATTAAAATAATGAATTGAAATAGGTTGTTGCATCTATATCTGTTGAAAGTAATTCTCCTTGAGTTAGTAGAGTTAATATGAGGAAGTTAAGATAACCATGAAAATTATTTAATATAGCTTTTTTCTTGTTCTAAGGCCAAAATATAGCTGCAAGGTTTTCTCTAATGCCTTTCTATTAATGTACTTCCTGTCAAGTTGATTAAAAACAAAGCAAAACAAAACAAAGCACTCTTTTCCCTTTTGTCTCTATGTTTCTGTTTTTAAGTAGCATAATAGTTTTTTAAAAACTATAATGATTTTCTAATTACAAGGTTAATACTTTAATAAAAAAGGAAATAATAAAAATACTACTGCCAGGGCTGGGGATTTAGCTCAGTGGTTTCGCCGCCTGCTGCGCAAGTGCAATGACCTGAGTTCGATCCCTGGTACCCCCCAAAAAACCCAAAAAAACCACTGCTTTAAGATTATATTTATATCAAAAAAAAGATTATGTTTATATCACTTCAATTAATTTCTATAGTATATAAAATTATATATACTATATATAGTATATATATATTATACTACCACTCCTTGGGTATATATATATATACACATAAAATATACTATATATAAACACATCACATATACATACATATGTACACATACATATATACGTATATACACTATACACACACACACACAATGCAGTGGTCAAAATACATGGTGTTTAAGTTTTAAAAGTTTATCACAGTAAAAGACACATTGCCATTCATTCCAGTCAACATACTCCTCACTTTGAACGAACTTGTCCTATTATTCTTGTTTCCTTGAGTGTCTTTACCAGGTGTGATAAAAAATACAGTGAATGCTGCTGCTGAGTGTCATACAACAGAAAGGGAGGCTTGTGAAAACATTATGGTGAGTCCTCATCCACCTTATTCACTAAATCTGGTACTGTACAACTTTTGGCCCTTCTCCAAAGTTGAAATGCCCATGAAAAGTAAACACTTTGAATCCACTCAGAACAATGAGGCAGCTACAACAGTGCAACTAAAGACACTCATGAGGGTATTTGCAGAACTGCTTCAGAAAGTGGCAAAAATGATTAGATACGTGTGTTCAAAGAAAGAGGGTGTATCTTAAGAGAGATTAATTGCAATGTATCTTTTACTGTAATAAATTTTTAAAAATTAAACATATTTTTATCACATATATATAATTACATATACAATGTATATAATGTATATTTTGTGTATATATGTAGAAATTATTTTTGAATGAGAAGTGAAGTCTTGTGGTTCAAACTTCAAAAAGATAAAATTGTTATAAAGTGAAAAATCTTCCTCCTTTAGAATCTCAGCTGTCTGGTTTCTTTCCAAAGAGACTCCAATGTTTTCACTTCTCACAGAGATATTCTAAGTAGATTCATCTAAATATGTGTATCTTTTTTTCTTTTTTCTCACACCCCAAAGGGAGCTTAATATTCATCCTGTTCTGTGCCTTGTTACTTCATTTAACTATCTTGGCTATATTTCTGTATTTATATAAAGCTTCCTTTTAAGAACAGTATGTAGTATTGAGTATAAAAACATATATAATACAATTAAACTATATAAATTCACTGCATAAATTCACTGTACTCTTAATTTGTTTAGCTAGTTCTATATTCATAAGGTTGTTTTCAACCTTATGTTTTTGCAATGCTGTGATGAGTGGTGATCTTGAATATTACCAGCTGTTACAAAGTGCCACGGCTGAGATTGTTTAAACAACCAAAACTTATTGTCTGGTGGTTCTGATGCTGTAAGTCCCACATCAAGATGTCAGCAGGGTCGGTTCCTTCTGAGAACTGTGAGGATCTATTCTAGGCCCCTGTCCTTAGCTCGGAGGTGGTCATGTTTTTCCTGTGTTTCTTCAAGCCCCCTTCTCTCGATGACTGTTTCTGTGTCCAGATTTCTGCTTTCTACAAAAGCACCGGTGATATACTTGACTACTATGTAAAAACCCAGACAAGATCCTCTTCTCAGGCACTGAGGGGTTAGGGCTTCAATATAAGTTTGGTGTCGAAGCACAGTTCAACCCATGACTATTTGTATTATGTGAATTTGTATATAATGCAGTATCTGTTGGGCTAAGTTTCTGGAATCTGTGCTTTAGTCAGATTTTCTGTTGCTGGAACACAATATCAGTTACCCGCAATGTAAAGGAGGAGTGGTTTCTTTTGGTGCATGGTTTCTAGAGATTTAGTCCATGGCTGGCTGGCTCCCGGAGGGGCAGGACAGAGCAAAAGTGCTGAGTTCAAGGCAGCAGGGAAGCAGAAGAGAGGAACAGTGGCAGAGAGGAAGCAGTGAGGGACCAGAAGGAGACCCCGAGGCCTTGCCTCCAGGACCCACCCAGACACACCCAGAAGTGTGCTCTACCAGTCCTCCCTAGATCCCACCAATCAATGTGACACTCCATCCTAAAAGCTGTACTCTGGGGCTGGGGATTGAGCTCAGTGGCGCCACACCTGCCTCTCAAGCTCAAGGTCCCGAGTTTGATCCCCGGTACTGGGGAAAACACAAAAACAAAACAAAAATAAAAGCTATAATCTGAAACTTGAAACTTCTGGAAGTTGAATATGGATTGCTTAGTCCAAAACTGTATATACAAAATCTTTGTAAATATTGCCAAGTTACTATCCCTACAAGTTATATTTCATCTCCTGTGAGCAACAGAGGAGCATATCTTCTCCCTTAACTCCTTGCCACATAACGCTATTGAACTTTGGGTCTTTGACAATATAATAAATGAAATGATTCTTTTTATTTATTTATTTATTTATTTTGATACTGGGGATCGAACTTGGGTCCTTGCACTTGTGCAGCAGGTGGCGAAACCACTGAGCTAAATCCCTGGCCCAATGAAATGATTCTTAATGTAGTTTTGATTTGCATTTTACTTAAATGTATGAGACTATCTTTTCACATTGTTAAGTATGCTTATTCTTAAAAACATGGGGGTCAAACTGCCAATATTATTTTGTGATTTTTTTTTCCATTTAAGTGACATGTAATGGACATCTTTTCATATTTTGCAGTATTTTTCTACATAAGGAAAGTTACATGGCTTCATTCTATTCCATATATATAAAATATATTTAAGTAATCCCATTCATACATTGATGTTGTTTCTAATAATTTTGCTTCTAAAATAATTCTGAGATAACTACAGAGATGAAATCTTTGTACACAGATGGAATAGAAATGAATTAAGGTTTTTGTAGGTAGACTTTGAAGCTGAATTCATAATTAAATAGAGTAATATTAGAACCCTACCTTTTTTTTTTTTTTCTGTTTGGTACCAAGGATCGAACTCAGGACCTTGCGCTTGTGTGGCAGGTGCTGGAACCACTGAGCTAAATCCCTGGCCCCAGAACCCTACCTTTTAGCCCTCCTGTTCACCTTACAAAATGTGCTTGGCAGTGATTTTAAGAAATCTGCTTCTCAGCAGTTGAGGTTGGATTGATTTTTTTTCTATATGACACACAGTTTTCCTTGAGTGGAATTCATTTGTCTCTGAAGTCAACTGCACCATACACTGTATCATGTTATCAGTCTGAGTGGGTGATACTGCTATAGCAGGGTAGGAGACAACATCTTTTTGGATAGTTGGGGTCTTATGTCTTTTACCTTATAGCTTATACCCTTCAGTAGGACTCAGCAGAATAACAACAACCAGCACCTAATGAATGCTTGAAGTATGTTAACTCATTTAATCTTCTCAGCAGAAATAGGAGAACTAATGGGGTGAGAGACAGGCACACTTTTACAGACAGTCATTGCTTCACTAACTGTGTATCAAACTACTCTAAACTTCAGGGCCTTACAAGAGTAAACACTCAATTTTGTTTTGCTGATCAACATACATTTGTCTCTGGTTCTGCTGTGCTTGGCTACCACTAGCTGACCTTGAACCAGACCTATATATTGGGTCCAGAGTTATTCCACATTTTTCTCATCTGCATTCAAAACATCAGCCAGTTGCAGAATATTCCTCTCCTGGTGAAGGGCAGAAATGGAAGAGGCAAGCCAAGCAGTGCAAGCAGTTTTAAGGCCTCTATCAACATTTCATTGGGCAAAGTGAGTTTGTCAGGAACCAGGTCTGGTATCAACAAGGCAGAGAGATGTATTTCTCTTATAACGGGAGGGAATGATAAAATTCCATGTGTAATTGTATCTCAGGAAAATGAAAAATTGGAACTAACAATCTAATCTTCCTGTGGTACTTTTTTAATAAAAAAAGGATGAGTAATTGACAACTTTCAAAAGTATCACACAGGTAATGGTGTTTTTGTTTCTCTGTCTTTTTTTTTTTTTTAAATACTATTTGAAGTCTGGTTGGGCTAAAAGTTCCACAAAAGAGCTTTTCAATTTGAGAGATGTTTTAATTTGAGAAATTTAGTTAGGACCTAGAGACTAGTCAAATATTCGAAAGAAGAGGCTTGTTTATAACCTGATTATCATCTACTGAGGAAGAAAATAAAGCATTTACAGAAATGATTTCATAGATATAAGATGGTAAATGTCCAAAGACCAATTTAAAATAATACCATAGAGAGATTAACTATGTAATATTTGGGGTTTCTTGGTTTAATCTCTCACTTACTAAATTCTTTTGTAATAAAAAATGTAGAGGAAATTTTCTAATAGCTAAATTGGGAAAAAATTTATTTTCAAGAGTTCCTACATATGTACTTTTTATAATGAAGATTTTAAGAGGAAACTATAGGAGCTCCAGAGTTTTGGAAAAGTATATTTCTTTAGCCCTCTGTCTTTCTACAAACTGAACAGTTGGGAGTATCAATTTGTGAATATCAAAGGAAAAAAAATATGTTACTATGAGGAATCATACCAATAAAAATTTAAGACAGACTCTTTGTTGAGACATTTAAAAGTCCATTTAGTTTTTGAATTAAGAAAATATGTGGGCCAGGGATTTAGCTCAGTGGCTTCATTGCCTGCTGCGCAAGTGCAAGGACCCAAGTTCGATCCCTGGTACAAAAAAAAAAAAAAAAAAATGAAGTTAGAGAAACAATAATATAGCACTCTGAGAACAATTTATTTTTATTTTGGATCATTTATAAACTGGTTGAAATCATTCACCTGTGAATGTAGGAAGCCATTGTTAATTGTCACTTTTGAAATGAAAAAAATTATAACTTCTGAAGAAAAATAATTTAATAATCATCTCACTTTTTAATCACCTTTTTTTTTTTTTTTTGTACCAGAGATCGAACTCGGGTCCTTGCACTTGCATAGGAGGTGGCGAAACCACTGAGCTAAATCCCCAGCTTAATCACATTATTTTGACCTGAATTTTCTGCATCCTTCCATAATTTTATTTATTTTTTTTAGTACCGGCGATCGAACTCGGGTCCTTGTGCTTGCGCAGCAGGCAGCGAAACCACTGAACTAAATCCTCGGTCCAACCTGAATTTTCTGAAAGGTCATTTTGGTGGTAAAAAAAACCAAACAAAAACCAACCATCTATTGAGGCTGAGATTGAGTTTCCACATTGTTTATTTGAGAAATTGAGACAGATTTTTTATAGAAACATTATTTTACCTTTAATGATATAGATGTTTGAATTAATTTTTCTCAACAACTTGCTAAGGTTTTTATAGCCTATGTGAGAGTAATAGAGAATGAAATCGGTAAGCAGTGGTACCAGTAAACTCATTATAATGTAAAAGAATCTCACCACAGGAGGAAAATTCAGGGCATAGCTGAGATTAACAGGCTCCACATTGGTTTGATATGTTCTAATGTGTTAATAAGGATGCAAAAACAACCTAAATAGATGAGGACAATAATATAATTAGGCTCTTGATTAATGTTATGGAAAGGCCATGAGATACTTTATCTGATGAAATACATTTTAAATGAAAGTTCACACATTATTAGCTTATTTTTTCTATCAGAAATTTTTTTATGAAATGAAATATTTTGTGGTCACACAGAAATAGGCTAAAATGTAGTCTTCCAATATGTCATTTTGAGCCTAAATTTTGTCTTTATTAATGAGATACTTTCCCACTCTATAAAATATAATAATATAGTTTTATAATATAACATCACAAATATAATTAAGTGATATATAATTTATAGCATATAATTATAAATTATCTAGTATTAGAATACAGTGCAATAATTATCCCCCCGAGGTAGTAAATAATCTTATTATAACTCTACTATCAGAGAGATGGCAGTTTGAGAAACATTTTTCTAATTTAAAAAAATGCCGAGACATCGACTGAGGATGTGGGCTGTGTAGTAGAGCATGTGCTTAGCAAGGTCCTGTGTTCAGTCCCCAGCAACCAAACCAAACAAAACAAACCTAAACCACACACAGATTGCCATGCAGTTCTGAGCCAATTAAATGTGTGAAAGATATTTAGTATAATAGTGCACTGCCATGATTACAGGGACTTACAGAAATGTAAGTGTGAGATACAGTTACCAAAGTAAGATCAAAATGAGAAGACAGTAGCAGATCTGTAGAATAATCTATGTATTAGTTATCTATAGCTGCATAACAAAATATCCCAATGTTTATCAGTTTCAAATAACAAACATTTATTATTTCAGTTTCTGTGGGTAAGACACAAGGAACAGCTTAATTGGGTGGCTGTAGATCAGGGTCCTCATGATGTTGTGATCAAGATACTGGTCAGGGCTATAATCTTTTAAAGCTTTTATTAGAGCTGGAAGATTCACCTCGAAGATAGTTCATTTACATGGCTGTTGGCAGGGAGTCTAGGTTCTTCCTCTTGTGAATCCCTACAAAGGGCTGCTTGTGTGTTTCTCATGACATGGTAGCTGGACTCCCCTTGCATAGTTTCATATTTGGAACAAACTCCTGTTACAAGACAGATTTATGAGAGAAAAGCAGAAACAATTTATTAACATGTATATTTTGTGTATACATGGGAGTCGCACAGAAAATGAGTAGTTCTCAAAGAGATGGTTTTGAATTCTACATACTTTTTTGTAGGGAATCAAACTCAGGACCTTGCGCTTGTGAGGAAGGCAGCGGAACCACTGAGCTAAATCCCTGGCCCTGAATTCTAGTTTATGTAGTATCTTCAACCAAGAACAGAAATCTTTTAGAAATCTTTGTTTTGACAAAGGAAAAGGTTATTGAGTTAGGGAAAACAACTTAGGGAAAAGACAAGCAAATGGCAATATAGTTCCACTAGCGATGAGGCTCGGAACACAACAGTCCAAGGCATGGCACCTTGATATGCTGACTACTTTGAGCTAAAGGAGACTGGAAGGCCTCAGAGGTGTTCTTGACCTCCTGTCCTCCTTGTAAGGTGACTCATAGAAAACAGAATTCCTCTCCCGCAAGGTGCATCATAGACACTAGAACTCCTCTCCCACAAAGCAAGCCATAAAACTTAGACAATTCATTCTCTTTTCCTTCACCCTTGGTTGCCCTTACTCTACAGGGGTCCTACCCTATAGCTGGGAAGAAGGAATTCCACACAAAGAGGTCAAGATGAATCTGAGCACACAGGCCTTATTGGGTGCCCCCTCAGTACATTACTAATGATTACTAATAATCACATTTCTACATGGCTGTCTATAATTCATCAAACCTAAGCATAAAAGTACAGTTTTCCTTGGATCTCTGGTCCTCATTTCTGAAGATTCCTGTGTCATGTGAAACTTCAATTACAAAATTTTGTCATGATTTTTCCTTGTTAGCATGTCTTCTGTTTTAGGAGTGTCAGCCATCATCTTCATGATGGGTGAGGAAAGGTATCAAACCTTTCTACCCCTACATTGGTAGAGCTGTTAATATGAATTCCTATGGTGTCATCCCCAGGCTAAGGAGGTTCCAAAACTGTCTGCAGTGGTTAACCTTTGTTAACCTGATGGTGAGGGGCAGGATAATTTTTGCCTGTGTAACTTATGTCCTGCTTTTAAGTTAAGCAGAGGGAGAACGTGGAGTTCTTATGTATTTGCTTCCTTCTTCAGCTCAACAATCCTTTGTATTTTGAAGGAGTATCTTCTGGTCTCCCAGACCCCCAGGAAGTGTCCCAAGAGAGACCGAAGTGGAAGTTGCAGTGAATTTGATATCTTGGTCTTGAAAGTCACACAAATCCTTTAATATTTTATTATTACTTTTATTAACATATAACTTACATATTTATGATATTTACATATTGTGATATTCCAGTTCATGTATATAGCATGTACAGATCAAATCAAGGCAATTAGTGTTTCCATCTGTATATTTTCTTTGTTAGACCTAATCATTGAGTTCTGCCTACACTCAAAAGAGGAATATTTAAAAGAAGAAAAACTTGTACATATTCCTTAAAACCACACAGTCTCTGGAAATTGTGATTCAATGTATGTGTTCTCTCTTTCAGTTTATTGTTATTTGACATGTGATTGACAAGTAAAGTGAGATGTAAGAGTAAAAAGATAGTGTCACAGAGCAGATGAGTTACCTCTTAGGTAGCAGGGGAGTAAAAAGAGGGAGAGGTCTAGAGTTCCAGTGTGTTAGAATAGTAAAGACTTCAGTCTCTAAGATTAGGGAATCAGCAGGTTTTTTATTTACTCACAAGTATTTGATAAACCAGGTTTAATGAGACAAAGTATTCATCAATGACCTAAAAATAAAAACAGAAACAGTGGGACTAGAGAAGCCCTAGAAAAAAGCCTTAAACTATCATATCCAGGAGAAAAACCTGGGTTTAGCTGTCGCATACAGGATGGTTTTACCAAGCTGTGCTTGAGAGAGCATTAAAGCAGGGAAGAAAATCTGCCATATAAATGTTTCAAAGAAACACAAATCAGAGATTAATTGTGCTAATCTAGGATGCTTGAGTTATCCAACATATTTTCCCATTTTTCCCTGGATATTATCATTTGGAAGATTCAGTTTGTTTCTTGCTACACATATGTCCTTAAATTGTTTCCCCAGTAGTGAGTGAGTCTTCCTCTTGGGATGGAGGTGAGTGGGTGCAGTAAAATTCAAAGCGAAGCCAGCCAGTCCTTCATTCACCTTGGATTGGCACCTGCCATCGTTGTTTTCCATCAGCTGGGATTGGTAGAGAGGGCTAGTGATACGTGCAGGGTCTAAGTATACAATCTTTTTTTTTAATCAAGAAAAACATTCTGTAACCACATTGAAGAAATAAGCAACAGGGAAAATTTTGGAAAGGGAGAAGTAGAAATTTCCACAGGGAAAGGTTCAATTGTATGGGTTTGGAAAGTAATGTATTTTCAAACCTTTTTTCCCCATCACTTTGACTTAAATATGCAATGCAAAGGGGAGGAGAAGAGAGAGCAAAAATAATAAGAAAGCTCCCTTTTGAGTCAAATGAGAGGTGGTTTTTGTAATGAAAAATACATATATAAATATATGGAGGTTTATCATAAAATGCCGAGGAAAAAGCAGACGGCAAAGGTTGCTGAAAATGAAAATGTAGACTCTCTTATGCTGGTTGGCCTGACTCCAGTCTGTTGACTCTTCCCGTAACTGTCTTTATCTGCAGGCAGGAGAACCCTGCCTGGGACTTTGTTAGTGGGTCTGTTAGGCACAAATTTAGTGTGGAAGGGCATCCAGGGGGAGGTGAGGTCCATTTTTGTGATGGTAAAGCACTTTTATGTTGGTATGCCCTAATTGTGTTTGCAATAAAATTGAAGACGATTACAAGAGTGGGAAATTAGCTGAACAATCATAAATAATCGGTCAAATGAGTGGCAGTACTACCCAGTCAGCAACATCACTGCTGTGGTCATTGGTGCTTAGAGAGCGCCCACTGGGTACCTAGCATAAATAAAGCAAATGCCATGATTCTGAGGGAATTACGAGGTCTGATTTCTTCAGGGCTCCATTGTGCTTTACTCTGGCAGCGCCTGACTCCTTTGGCACCGCTACTGCAGAATTAGCCTTCAGTACTCCTGGCCCACCCCCTGCTTCCTTCTCTCTTCATCTGAGAAGCTTAATCCCCCCAACCCGCCCCACTGGTTTAACTGCAGTGTGTGGTACTAGTTTTGTCCTTGGTCTGGGGGGATGGGAGAATCTCAAGGTCACAGCTGGAGGGTCTCAGAATTTATGCTTTGGACTCAAGTTTCTGTCAGGGAGGAAATGAGCCACTGCACTACCTGCCTGTAGCTCTGAGATGCAAACCAGAGCCTCACAGTCATCCTCTGGGTCTCTTCCTCACACAACTCACATCCAGCCCATCAGTGGGTCCTGTTGATGCTCCTTTCCAAACAGAGGCCAAAGGTGGCTGCTTCTCCCCATATGTCCAAGGCTACTCTCCTATGCAAGCTATTGTCATCTCCTCCTCCAGTACGGGAATAGCCTGTACTTTTCATTTTTACCCTCTTTTTTTCAGTACCTGAGATCGAACCCAGAGCCTCATGCCTGCTAAGCAAGCGTTCTACCACTGAACAATATTCCTATACCCACTCTTACTCTCTTACACAATCTATTCTTCACATAGTAGCTAGAATGTGCTCTTAAGATAGGCCTCTGATTCCTGTTAGTAGGCAGGCTCTGCTACCCTGACTCCTGTTTATACAATCGGCATATTCCAGTTATATGTGTTTGATCAAGCCAAGCATATTCCACCCCATTTGCATAATTCCCTTTTGCCTAGAATGCTCTTCTCATAACTCTTGCATGGCTAATTCATCTAACCCCTGAGCTCTCTGTTCATATGTCACCCCTCACAAAAACTAGTCTTACCACACTACCTACATTAGCATCTCTTTACTCTTATTCTGCTTTCATTTTTTTATGGGATTCATCACTACAAATGGTATATTATATATTTGTTTTATTGTCTTTCCTTTTCACTACAATACAATTTCAGTGAAGGCAGAGACTTGGTTTTGTTCTAGTTGTGCTAATCAAGAGTGCTTGTGTAATCCAAAACATTTTCCCATTAAATCCCTAGAACCTAGAATACTGTCTAGCATGGCATAGCACTCAAAAATAGTTGTTGAAAGTAGAGTGAATACATTACTGCTAATGTGAAGTTACTGTATCAGTCAAAAGCCAATTTCCTCAGTTTTATTTTCCCACAATGACTCTGATCAGCTTCCACCCCATATGATTTTTTAATGCTGTGCCTTTGACACTCTATCCACTGAGAGGTGGGGTTTATGACCCTTTTCTTAAATCTGGACAGCTTGTGAGAGCAGAAGTAATACTATCTGACCTCAGATGCCAAGTGATTGAAAGGTGATGCAGCTTTCCTCTGGTTTCTTAGGGTGGCTTTCTCTTAGAACCCAGTCATCACACAGGAAGCCCAAAATCCACATGGGGAGGACCGTTCAGATGTCCTGGCTTCCAATTCCTGCTGAGGTCCAAGTTGGCAACCGTGGCACCAACCTTCAGACATGTGAGTTATGGAGGGCTTAGTGAGGTTCTACTCCTTGGCTGCTGATGTATGCTCAACCTTCACATCTTCCCAGAGGCCCCTAACTTTCTACAGCAGAGATGGGCCATCTAGGTTGTGACGTTTCCAAATCCCTTCCCCATAGAAACCATGAGAGGTGATTGCTCGATGCTTTATTCCACAACAATTTTTGATTTATTACATACTCATAGAAAAATAAATAAATAATCACCTTCTTTCTTTCCACTTTTCCATTGCTGAGATGTGGATAAAATGGCAAAAACCATCGAACGCGCGTGTGTTACTGGGGTTTGAACCCAAGACCTTTGTCCTAAGATATATCCCCAGGTCATTTATTTATTTATTTATTTATTTATTTACTTACTTATTTAGAGAAGGTCTCGCTAAGTTGCCCAGGCTGGGACTTAAACTTGCAATCCACCTGCCTCTGAGTCCCAGAGTGTGGGGCATTACAGGCATCCACCATCATACCTGCTGACAGAGGCCATTTTAAGCTAAGATGGCAGCTACTGGTTGGTTATGGGAAAGTAGCAAGTTAAAAGGAGCCTGAGTTCCTGATACCATAGAACTGTCATATAGGTTCTGAGGAGAAATAAAGTTTTGTTTTGTTTAAGCCTTTGACATACTTGGGTCTTTCTTATTCACTGCAGCATCTAGATCCTGTCTTTATCAACAACATTTTAAGTGCTTATTAGGTTTTAACACACTGTCTCATTTAATCCTTGTTACAACAAATATTCTCATTACTTTAATTTTCCTGAAGGGTAAATTGAGCTCAAAGAAGGCCACTTAGCTGAAGTTTTGTAGGTGAGATACAACACATTTTGGATTTGAAGGCAAATCAAAGGAGTTCAGAGGCTGAGCTTTTTGAGTTCAAGCTCCTGCCTTCCATGGACTCAGTTCAAGCTTTCTTTCCAGTAAGTAGGAAAGAAGACTGTAAAGAAAAGAAACGGGGAGAAACTCTTTGGCAGCAGAAAGGGTAGTTCATAGGTGTCAGAGGCACAATGTATTTTTCTTAGTCATGGTTGCATATATGAATATTCATATCCTCTCCAAAGCAGAACAAGATATATAATCATATAATGATTATAATGAAGCAATCTGCTTTAATATAAATATCTCTGCCAAGCTTCTTTACCACACATTCTACTGTTTTCCATATATACCCATGTGAGTATAAAACAAATAAATATATATATATTTATATACATATTCACACATGAATACACTTGTATGTCTGCACAATATCTCTCAGTGTTACATCTAAGGATACTGCAACTCAGTAGCTGCTTCTTCTAATTCAAAACCTAAAACCAATGTAACAAAACCCTTTTATAACTCTTGCTTTATGCCATAAGGAACAGATGAAATAAGAAATACAAAATCTTTTCAAAAAATGAAGTCCAGAGAATTCTGGAAAACATTATAAATAATACCATCTATGTTGTAGGAGAACCACACAATCTGAGTTAATCCTGAATTAATCTTAGTTAACCCTAAAGTAGATTTTTTTTTGTTAATCCTAAAGTAGGAACTATTATCCTATTGTAGATTAGGAAACCAAGGCACAGAAAGATTAAATGTTTCTCTCAAGATCACCCAGCATGCAGTCCTTCTACTTGACTGTAACAGAAGGATGAGGAATGCCCTACTAGTTGCTCTTAAGTATGAGCGAGTTTGTTGCACCAATTCATGTTTTATTTATTGTATTTAGACAGGAAAACATTAGAGATGATATCTTCATTACAGCAAAGATAGAAGAGTAAAGATGTTCATACCATTTCTCTTTTAAAGAAGGTAAAAGCTAGCTGAGTATTATTTAGTTAAATGAAATCTACATGGCAATGCTACCTCTATGTTTGAAAGTTGCAGATTATATGAAGAGGTGCAAGGAGTATCAAAGTGAATTATGAAATGAAATATTTAAGAAGGGGAAAAAACAGACATTCTTATTTTCAGTACCAAATTAGGTGTCCCTAAAGCAAGAGCTGTAGTGGTTGATAAACAAATGTCAAAGAGAAACTAGATTTGGTAGTAAATGAGAAAGAGGTATAGAGTCTAGTCTCTCTTGGAAAGAGGAAGGGATTAACTCTTCAGACTTCTTGCTTCTTCCTCCTCAGCTTTTGTGGGGCTACCCTGGGATGTAAAAGATTTGTTCGAGTTTTCCTTAACCTTAGCTAGAATGCGAGGTTTTCCTATATTAGTTTTTAATCTATCCCATTTTTTTGGTACAGGGGATCAAACTTGGGACCTTGCACTTGCGAGGCAGGTGACAGAACCACTGAGCTAAATCCCCAGCCCCCTATATTAGTTTTTAATAAGCGCTCTGAAGAACAGCCTGGACGTTTCTGATTTCACTCTCACTAAGCATACAGTATATTTCTAGACATCACACATTCCCGTATTTTTCATTGAGCCATTGTGGTGAAAAGCATTCGAATCAATTTTGTAAAACCTGTGGTGCAGGTGTGTCTATGTGATTATTTATGGGATTATTTTAGCAAAAAACTACACAGAGACCAAGCATCATTGTTAGTATACTTCGGTTTAAATGGATTCACCCTCTCTATTACATGTTCTTCTCCTCCTGGGTTCTCATATGTGTCCAAGCATTAATGGGATCAATCAGTTGTTGACAGAACAACAAAGAACAGTTATAGGTAATGCTCAGAAGATAGAATTTTCTTGAATTGGCTACTGCATCATATAATTGATAAAATGTCTTGTAGAAATTTGAATTTCACCAACTCCAGGCCTCACATGAAGGTTAACAGTAGTCCAAGGTGTAAAGGAAACTTGGTAGGAAATTGCTAGCTACAAACTGCTCAAGGTACTGAGATACATTTGGAGAAAAACACCTTACTGCACCTTTCTGTAGTTAAAAATGTTGGGCCGGGGATTTAGCTCAGTGGTTTCGCCGCCTGCTGTGCAAGCGCAAGGACCTGAGTTTGATCCCCGGTACCAAAAAAAAAAATGTTTAGGTCCACACTTCCAAAGTTTCTTGTATAAAAGAAAATAAGTTGCAAGTTTAGAACTCTACAATTTGAAGCATTTGGGGATTTATGGGCTCCTGAAACACATAAGATTATTAAAGTGCACTTACAAGCACTACAAGTCCCTGAAGTAGCATCAAACACAAAAGCCATTCACAGTCTTTCTTTTCAAGCAGATCTTTATCCTGAACAGTTATATCTTGTGATCTTTCAGTGGGTTCCCACTAGGACTTGTCCTTGCCGTGTTTTCAGCTTTTCCAGTCTCTTTTCTACACTTAGCTTCAAGTATACATTTATTGAATATAGACCACATGTCATATACCACGTGAGACCTTAAATATTATTACTGCTGCCCTCAGAAATGTTCAGTTCTTTAGAACAGCTAATTGATCAAAATGGGTTATATTAGTTATACCTTGCTGTGTAACAAACTGCACCCTAAATCAGCAGTGTAAAATATTCATGATCTTTCAGTTGCTGTGGGACAGGAATCAGGACAGAGCTTTGTGATGTGAGACTCAGGGCTCTCATGAGGTGGCATTCCAGGTGTCAGCCAGGGTTGCAGTCTCTGAAGTCTTGAAGGGAATTGGAGGATCCACTTCCAATGCAGCTCCTGAAGTTGTCAGACCTAACTTCCTTCCTGGCCGTTGATTGGATGCCTCAGTTCCTTAACATATGGGCCTCTCTGTAGATAGCTGGCTTTATCTGGAGGGTGTTCCCTTTTCTACAGTAGTATACCAGTACTTCTACAGTATAATGAAGTAGAATACACATGCTCCTTGACTTAAGATGGAACTAAATCCCAATAAACCCATGGTTTATTGTTCAGCAAAATATTGTTAAGCAAAAGGTTCATGTAATGTCTCCACTCTACCAAACACCATAGCTTAACCTACCCTACCTTAAACATGCTCAAAACATTTAGCAGTGGCCTACAGTTGGGCAAAATTATCTAACACAAAGCCTATTTTACAGTGTTGAATGTTTCCTATAATTGATTAACACCTGTATCCAAAAAACTCTAGCGATATAGTACATTGTAGAGTACCACCTGTTTACCCTCAAGACCATGTGGCTGGCTGGGAGCTGTGGCTTGTCCGCAGAGCAACATCAGGAGAGGGGATTGCACTGCATGTTACTAGCCTGGGAAAAGATCAAAATTCAAAATTTGGAGTATGGTTTTTACTAAATGTGTATTACTTTCACACCATCATAAACTTGAAAAGTCAAAAAGCTATGGATGGGCCAGGGATTTAGCTCGGTGGTTTTGCCTCCTGCTGTGCAAGCGCAAGGACCCGAGTTCGATCCCCGGTACCAGAAAAAAAGAAAAGCCATGGACCCCTGAATCTACTCATTGGTAAGTCAGGGACCATCTGTACTGAGCAGTCTGTACGTGAGAAAAGAAAGTTGCCCAGGGTGTGAATGCCAGGAAGTGGGAATCACTGGAGGTTGTCTCAGAGGCTACCTGCCACGCAGGCTCTTCTGAATATTCCTTGTTTTAAATAGTACCACTACCATCAACCAGTTTCTTTCTATAGAAACTCTGGACTCATATTCTTGACACCTTCCCTTATTTACAGAATCTACCTTCTTAATATCCTTTGCGTCTTTGTTCTTCTTATCTTATTGTTATTGCTTTAGTTCTGACTCTTAGCATCCATTGGAAAAGGCATTTTCAATGACTCTCAATTTATTTCTCTTCTCTGTACATTGACTCATATAGAATTACTGATTTTGGAGTTAATTTTAATTTTAGCAGCCTATTAGTTTAGTCTACTGTAACAACCACAAACATAGACTGAAAGGTTTAAACAACAGAGATTTATTTTCTCACGATTCTGAAGTCTAGGCATTCATGATTAGGGTGCTGCATGGTCCACACCTGGTAAAGCTCTCTTTCTGGCTGGTAGGTGGCCACCATCTTGCTGTATGCCCACACCACCTCTTCTTTGTGGAGACATAGCTCCAGTGTATCTGTATAAAGACACTAATCCCATCATGAGGGTCCTGACCTAAACCCAGTTACCTCCCAAAGTCCAATCACATTGGGGGTTAGGACATCAACAGATAATCTTGGATTGGGGGAAGAGCTCACAGTTTAGCTTATAGATGACACTTTCAAGTGCTTCAGCCTAACACTCATCCACAAAATTAGTACACCTTCATACAATGAATCAAAAATAATATAAAAAGATGAAAATAAAAACCACCCACAATTACACAGCATGGAGATAAATAGCAATTACATTTTAATGTATTTTTATGAAAATGCATATACATTTCTAAATACTGAGCTCTTACCTTATTAGTTAACACTGTGCTCTACTTTTTCATTTAATGCTAATGCTAATAGTGGGGGAATTTTCCATGTCATTGAATGTCTTTTGAAAATATTTTAAATGACTGTGATATATTTTATTTATGTAACCATTTTTCTTTTGGTCAGGCACAAAAATGGTTTCTAATTTTTCTGAAAATACTGTTGAGTTTACGGTTTCATCTGCATCTCTATTCTCTTACTGTAGATTCCTTGAAATAGAATCATGAGGTCAAAGGCCATGAACTTTTTCAACATTAGCATTTTAAAATTTCCTACTTGATTTACATTATTGCAAATAGCTTTTTAAAAATTTGCCAATTTGTATCTTACCACAGTTTTTCCAAAAGTAACTTGATAGGCAAGATAATGTCTAATTGCTAGTACTGACCTCCTCACTGACCTCCTTCCTGCAGTCATGTCCCACTCCAATCAAGCCTCTGCAGTGCTTCTAGATTTTTCCTCAAAATTTAAACTTGATCATATATCCTGCCTTCAGAAACCAATCATTTGTTCCCTACTGGTTAGCACATCAATCTCTAGGTCTAGCAAATATTTCATCAAGTCTTCTATTATCTGGCTTTTGCATATAGTTTCAGTCTCAGTTTTAATCAGTGTATTATATAGTCTCCTCTCTAGTAACATTAAACCACTTACAGCTTCTGAAAAGCCTGTTTCATGCTTTCCTCTTTTGTGCCATTACCTGTGTCTTGAATGCCTTTCTCCGTTCACGAAGTCTGTTTAGAGAGCAGGTAGGGGATGTGTTGTTCCTCGAGGTGGATTGGTGCTGTGATCAGCATTATACTGGGTCCTCTGACACTGTCCCCATGGAGATGTGTTCTAGCCTTCACATGGCAACCATCCTTCTGTTGTCTCTTAAAAACCTCATAAAACATGACATCTCTTCTGACAATAATTCTTTCTAAGTAGCTTTCATACAATTTTGGTGTGTACTGTATGCTGCCCTTCATAATGCCAAAGAGTATCTTTCAGTCCCCACTTCCCTGATTCTGGCTTCTCATTCCTTGAAGGCACCCTGAACCTCTATAAAACTTGCATTTTAATATCTAGCATGATGCTGTCACTTTGTTATGGCAGATTTAGTACATGAGTATCAGTTGCATACCTGCTGTTAAGTATTGCATGTCAAAAGTGCTTTCGAGACCACAAAATAAATTGGCAGTACACAAAATAACAGTAGAAAGAGTAGCATAAACATGTATTATAGAACATTATTAACTCAGGGTTGAATGCGAAAGTGTAAAACCAGGGGCCCGCATTCTTCGGCTGACAGTATCTGGTATAACCTATTGTATTATGTATTAGTTCTATTCCTACAAAAACACTCAAGGCATAGGAAAATTTTATTTAAAGTATACCTTAATAAATTATTATTATATGTGCTTACATATTTTAAAAGGAACTATTATAGAGACAAATACTTCTTTAAAAATCAGCACTGAATGAAGCCTTGTTCAACAAGGTATGTTTGATATAAACCAAATCCTATTTGTAACTAAAACTGTTCAAGTACTATCCCCTGTAGGAAATCTTGGGTGATATTTCCCTTCCTCTCTGCCCTCACTTAATTATTCATTATTTTATTTATTGTTTGATTAATTGATTGCAGTACCAGGGATTGAACCAAGTACTAGTCTCTGAGCTACATTGCCAGCCCTTAATTTTTTTTTTTTTAATTTTAAGACATAGAGTCTCCCTAAATTGTGAGGTTGCCTAGCCTAGGCTTGAACTTGGAATTCTCCTGCCTCAGCTTCCTAGAGTGCTGGGATTACAGATATATACCACCATGCCTGGCTCTGCCTCCTTTTATGATTAATTTATATTGACTTTTGACATCAGGTTGAAGTGACCTTATGATAATCTACAAATATGATCACCATGTCCAAACTTTGCTTGAATCAAGGAATCAGAGTTGCATGGGATCTAAGAAATAATTTTGTCCAACTACTCATATAGCAGAAAAAGTGGTAGAAGGTCATACGTATGCTACAATGGCTTTCCTCGTTGGAAAAGTTATCTCTCCTGTTATTAAGAACATTTCCCTCTGTGATACTAAGCACTTTTTGGTCTGAGTTTTACCGCCAAAGAAGGAAACCAACCCTTTTGTCACAAAATAGACATTCCCACTTTTGAGCTCAGCCGCATCACGTCTTCTCTTCTTCAGAGTAAACATCTCCAGTGCCTTAGGCCACTGCAATGTGCCTTGTCCATGGTTTTGTGGCTAGTAGAGAAGAGGCCGGTGTAGAGAATTCTCAGATTAGAACAGAATGGGAGAATATCATCCCCTTTCTATTCACTTTCCTATTTGGGGCAGCTTGAGTTTATTTCTCAGCTGAATTTGTTGATTAGTCAGGATTCCTTTGGCTGCAAGTAACAAAAATCTAATTCACTCCAATTTAAACAAGAAAAGGCTCACATGCCTGGCAAATCAAAAGGGTAGCTTCAGGCAAAATAGGAATCTGGGTTGCTGATGCCAGCGGGGTTGCATTCTTCTCTTCCTCTCTTAATTCCTGGGTGGGCAAGTTAGCCAGCCCTCCACACACACACACACACACACACACACACACACACATCAGTATAGCTCCTGACTGTGGAGAAAGAGTGAATGTCTTTTATTCTTTTTTTTACCACACTGACAAAACATCAGAGGACATTGGCTCAGCTTGTGTCATTTGCCCTCCTTGAACCAATCACTGTGGCCGAGTAGTGTGGAGCAGATTGGTCAAGCTTGTTTTCTGTGACCACCCCGGCTCTGCTCCAGTGTCAGCAGGAACATGTGGTTGGCCCCATGGGGCTGCTTGGATTGAGAAAGACTACTGCTGGGTAGGGTCACAGTTGATTATTCAATGTGAGGTGATCCTGGGAAGACAAGCATGTGTCTACCAAGGCACTTAACAGACTGGCCTAGGAAGGTTATGGCTCCAACATTCAAAATCCAAGATGCAGAAATGTGATGGTTGCACAAAAGCAGAAGCAGTGATCAGATGAAACACCTTTTTATAATACGCAGGGAATTTTCAAGTCAAAGTTGCCCTAATGGTACCTTACACAATATTAGAACTCAACCTATATGTTACTGAAAAGCTGTCTGCAAGGTACTTAGGTCAATATTTTTTTAAAGTCATTGTCCTCGGGCACATAATATATTGGTTTATAGTCATAATGCTCTTTTATTTATATGTTTGAGTTACATACTTCATTGTTGGAAGCCAGGTCATACATTTTGTTCAATTTCTAAATCCTATTTTGATTTGGAAGATTCTCTGTTGTGAGACTCTTTTCTATGTATTTTAAAAATACATGGAAAAATGGAGACTGAGCTAGATTAATGTTGTACAAATCTGATTAACATCATCTGCTCTGTTTCAAAGGTCAGGTGCACTCAACGAATTTACTTTGAAATTATTTTGTTTATTTTGTGGGCATATACATCATGAGCTTTCTAAAGGTCAAAAGTAGAGTTTATTCTTGGATTCTAAAGCAATCTGATTTCCATTTACAGTATGCTTTGGTGACCCTAAGTGCAGAAGCAGGCCCAGTTAAGTCATAATTCCAGTTTGAGCTTAGTTTAATTTTCTCATGAAGAAAATCCTTGCTAGATTAAGGCAGTGCTGAAATACCATTTTCCATAAATTACTTTTATTCTCAACTATGTTCATAAGCAAATGCTACTCATAAATGACATTTGAACCCTGAATGTTGGTTTCATGCCTATTTTGTTTTCAAAGGTGGGGAAGCATCTTACTCAGCTAATTTCTTGCCTGGAAACTGGAGTAAAGGTCAAAGGATTCCTGTTTTTTATTAACATTTGTTAACATGGTGAGGGTCCTGAAGTTTTATTAATTAATGTTTGCAAAACCACTGTGTGCTTCATAGAGGAGGTGCTGATAAATGATCATCTTCTTTACAATTCAAAAAATCAAGGGATACTTATATACACAAAATATTTTTCCGTTATTTTAAATATTTTTTTCTCTTTACCATATTTACCAAGATAAAAAGAAAATCTCTCAGAATATTTTATATTCGTGTTCATTAACATTCCAGTAGAATAATAAACCTCAAAACGATTCATGTATGAATCAGTGAGGCATGGCTAATTACAGTTTTCAGCCACACAGCCAATAACATTCACCATGAAATGTGGTGTCTGTTAAACACATCTCTCTGAAGTTTTGTTGGGGTAGAGTAGAAGGCAATAGGGAGGTTGCAAATTGCAATTTTAAAATGTCCAAATATTTGAGGGACTTGTACATTATAAATATCATTCAGGCAAGTATTTATCACAATCATGACATCCTGTTATCAAAACAGAAAAAAAAACTCCACAGATTTGCCTTAAAAACACAACAAATAAAACAAAACAAAAACCATACCTTCCGAGAACAGGCCATGTTATATAAGGAAACAGAAGACGCTGTACATTAGTAAATATGAATTACCACAAACTTAAAAAATATGTATTTTATATTTAACTTTAGAAATGCATTCCCTATTCTTTACAAATTCATCTTTATACTAGGACTTTCTCCTTTCTGCAAACATATTTAAAAGACAAAAATCTGAAAAGCAAACACAGGTCATAGTAAAAATTGAATGTCATGACTAAAACACTTAATTTTAGAAGTACTTTTATAATTCATATTCAGAATCTTTTCTAATACTCTATTTGGTTGAAAATATTTTCCCTTAATACTATCCATACCGTTGAATATCCAGAGTACTTTAATAAAAATGTTGATATCTATACGTAAAATTTTTTGTTTGTTTGTTTTGTTTTTTTGGTACCAGGGATTGAACTTGGGTCCTTGTGCTTGCAAGGCAAGCGATGGAACCACTGAGCTAAATCCCCAGCCCGAATATGTAAAATTTTTTAACGTGTTATTTCAATAACATAAACAATGCATAGTAAAAAAACTGTTTAGAAGTTTAAAATGGTATCAAGTAGAATAAAAGATACTCCTGCCACCAGTGCTGTCTTGGGGCTCTGACCACTTGCACAGTCACTTGGGGTGCTCCAGGAAGTTTTCCACACTTGTGGAACTACATGTCCACAGTCCTTTATCTGTAAACCTGAAATCCAAAATCTCTGTAAACCAAAAGATTGACCTGATAGGAGGCTATTTAACAGTATCTGTTTATCCCATGAATGTTTTGTTGTACAGTAATACGTCTCGTAAGAGCATGCTCACCACAGATGTCATAGGCATGTGAGTTTCTAAAAATAATAGGTATTTCCAAAAGATCTATTCCCAAAGTTTTAGATGAGTTATTATGGATATGAATAATTATATATGTGTGTGTATGCATGTGCAATACATGATCCTTTTGTTTACACAAATGATCACTCTACATTTATTGTCTGGTAACTGCATTTGTGGAATCATTTGACATTTTCCCTTGAGACCTAACCATTGCCTACAAAGCCCCTGTGACCTTTGACCTCATCTCTCATTCCCTCTTCTTTAGCTTCATGGCCCCCTTAGCTATTCTCCCACCTGCTCAGCTTGTTTGTATCTTAAGGCCTTTGGGCTTACTGCTCCTTCTATCTGGAACATTCTTCCATAGACTTCCTCTTACTTCAGTAAGTTTTACCTCTTCAAGCAGGCCTTTGTTCAAGGGACACTTCTTCACTGAGGCCTTATTTGACTATCCTATCTAAAAAAAGACCATGTATCATTTTCTACCCCCTTATTCTGCTAATATCCCCCAGCAGTGATCAATACCTATGATACATGTATATATATTTTTATAGTTGTGTATGGTTTATCTTCTCTACTAAAATACTCATGAGGGTTGAGATTTTTACTCATTCATAACTGTATCCTCAGCATCCAGAGCAATGCCTACCATGTAACAGGTCTGAATAAATATTTCTTAAATTATTTTTTTGCCTCCAAATGAAGCAATTTACTTTATAGTTACAAGGCTCCCAATAGGTTGTATAGCAAACTAAGGAGTATGCCTGAGTAGACCCTTGGAACTATTTCACCACTACCTTACTTGTAGGCTAATGAATCGATCCCATGTGAGCTCTGGGTCCTGCATGTATTATTGCCTCTATGTGGAACACCCTTTCTCCTCCAGTATATGTAGCAGAATCACCTCATATATGGTGTCACATTGATTTGCTCACCTGTTTACATGATTATAGTGGTGCTGGGTGCACTACAGAACAATACTAGAGACTACATCTTATTTATTGGTGAATACCAAACCCTGGCACAGTGACTGGAGCAGTTCAACTCTCAATATATGAAAAACTGAACAGAATTAAAATTGTGTGCCATTCTGCAGTAAGTCCTCTCCTAAAGAAACATTTAAAAATTTTTAATGAAATGCTTTTAATGGGTTTTACCTTCTAGAATGATGAAATGTCTTTAAAGCTGCAGCAAAGCCAGGGCAATGTGTTTAGAGGGGTAATTTCTTGAAAGAGAGTGATGAAAAATCATAGCTTATCTCTGAGCCTCCCTAGTGAGATCACAGCTTGGACACAGCTTAGTTTTATGCACCTTATGTTCTAGGTAACTGGAAGATGATTGCAAAAGATGGCAGTAAGAAGGATTCAGTGTGATTATTTATGAGACATAGTTAGAAGGAGACAGCATGCATATGTTCACTAACTATATGGAATACACTGATCTCTATCTGATAAACACATCCACCCAAGGAATACATTTAACACAGAGCAACAACGGGATCAATAAGATGAAAGAATTTTAAAAAAGAGAAGGGAAAATTTTGAGAATTTTTAGCCTATCATAAGATGGCTCTTACTCTTATTAGCAACCTGAATTCTCCAACCACAGCCACAAAGCTAAGTGATTTCAGGCTGAGAAATTTGTGAAGGAGATTGAGTATGTGGATATAACCTAGACCTCAACCTTTCTATACTTTGTTTTAGAACAAACAATCCATTTCTTTTTATATGCAACATTTTCATACTAAATGTTTTGTAAATAATTCCCCCCAAGATGCTTGTCTGAGAGTCTAGTTTATGACCTACACATATGCTTGAGACAAATTATGTAGAGGATTGAAGTCTTTTGACCAAGGCCTTTCTAGTTTTGAAACTGTTTCCACAGTAAAGATTTCCTGGTAGGTCCTATAGGCTTTAAGAGCATGATGTTGGGAATGTTTTACTAAAACAGAACAGTATGTGACCACCAGATTTTCCAAACATAAGCATGGTCCTATGCTTTGTGATAAGGGGAGGTCATTGCTAGGTTAAATGTGCCTCTTTGACATAGTTAAATGTTGCAATTAGCAAAATGTCAGCTTTTCTATTACTCTTTCTGCTGTGTCCATAATATAGTCATTCATTGACACATATTTATTGAGTTCCTATTATTCAATAAGGTAAAAACAAAGTTCTTGACTTCATGGAACTTACATTTTATTTGGAGGAGCGAGAAAATAAACAGAAAGACAAATAAATGATGGCTATAATTTCAAGTAAAGCTATTTGTTATGAAGAACTGCTACAATGACAGAATGTACAGAAGCCTGACAAAATTGGCTTCTAGGTCTAAAGATTTTCTAGATCTTTATACTACTTTCTCAAAAAAGAAAAAAATCCAAGCCCTTTAGATTTCTTTAAAATCATGAAATAAAAAAGATTGTCTTCAGATTTATTTTCTTTAAATTCTCCTTTCTTCTCTTCTTGATCATTTTCCTCCGTGCTAGCCCACCCAAGTCTCCCTACATGTCCTTCTCAAGCCCCCAGGGAGTTTCTATTTCCCGATGTGAGTCTTCTGTTATTTGGTTTGTGTGTGTTAAAGAAAATTTCAAAGTATAGTCTTTCTTCTTCTTTTTTTTTTTTTTTTTGGTACCAGGGATTGAACTTGGGTCCTTGCACTTGCAAGGCAGGCAGCAGAACCACTGAGCTAAATCCCCAGCCCTACGTATTGTCTTTCCTAGCTGTTCACATAGTGATAACACAAGGAGGTAGGCAGCGTGGATTTTTTTTTTTGTAAGTATCTGTTGTAGTCAGAGGATTCAGTAAGGGAATACATTAAATACAGGACACATAACTTATAAGATTATTTTATGATAATTACTCAAAGAGCCAAATGTAAAGGAGTGCAAGAGAGTAACCACACACTAGAAGCCCAAAGGATTCAACTGAGGGCCTGGATCCCAGCAGTTTCCCACACAAGTCCAGCTGAAGTGTAGAATCCAAGGCAATGTCCTCCTCAAGTCCAGCCAGTGGCCTAGAGCCCACGGCAATGACTCATGCTTGTCTGTATTGAGGATCTGCACCTGGAGGGCCCAAAGGCCAGTGGTGGAAGCCAGAAAATCTACGCTGGTGAGATGAAGGATTTGTGTCACCAGGCTGAGGGATCCACATTGGAGGCAGGAAGTGATGCTCACTGTGAAGATCAGAGATTCCCCTGATGAGAACAGCAGCCATTCCCAGCAACAGCGAGGTCCTGAGCTCCTCCTGCAATGAGAACATCCTAGTTTGCATCAGGAAAACCATCCGCAGTAAGCTTCTCCTAGCAAATCAACAGGCCAAGACCTTCCCCTTCAGTTCTCTTTTTATGGCTATTGGTAACAATCTTCAGGTGGATCCTCCATGCCCAGACCATGCTGATTCAGTTCAGCTGGGCGTTACAAATTGACCATTAGTCTATCCACCACAGCATCTAGTTAATTTTTTTTGGCCCTGAGGATTCAACTTGGGACCTTTTGCTTGTGAGGCAGGCGGTGGAACCACTGAGCTAAATCCCCGGCCCAGTATCTAGTTAATTTTTGAATTATTGTGCTATTCTCAGCGACATGGACTTGTGGTAAACCACGGTCATCTGCAACAGATACAATTGGTACTAGTACCCTCTATTCCCTTACAGTTTTGTGGCATAATTTCCAATGGGAGATACTCTATTTCAGGCTTTCTATGACCACCGTGTACTCAGGCAGCACGTCAGATAGCTCAGGGCCTCTGAAGGCAGCCCACATTGACTGAGGGGAGTTAGGGTTTAAACAATCCAGTTCTCTTGTCTCCTTGGTGGGTAACTTAGTTCCAGTCTACGGCATGCATTTTACAATGCTTCCCAGAGATCCCCAAGAGGGTTAAGATACAGTTGTCCCTTCTAGTAACATGTTGGATGGGTCACTTTTTAATGTCTGTCTTCCCTTCCCTATTTCACTTTTATATTCTCTTTCTGGTATTTCCTGCGTTTAACTCTGAGATAAACTACTTGCATTTGAATGTGTGTCTGAGGACCTGCTTCTGGGAAAACCTCAACTAAGTGATTGTTCAATCCAGTTGTAGATTACACAGTAACCTCTTCATTGATTGTCTTAGAACTTGGAGGTGCTGGGACCAAGGCAAATGCCACATCGGAAGTAATACCTATATGGTCACATTAGGCTGTCTGACAATGTTATAATCACTGGATACCACTATTTAGATCCAAAATATTTTCCTGATGTTTGCCTTTTGATTATTAAGTAAAAGATGTAATGATTATAGCCTGATACTTCCTCAGGAAGACAGTCTAGCTTTCCAGTTTCATATGGTTCAGTGATTTTCTTCCACATGAAGTCTGGCTGCTGACATGTTGAGATTTCTCAGGCCAGTCAGCTTGAGAAAAGCTGGGACTGCTGAGGTAAGTCTGTGCTCATAAAAGCTGGAAAGAACTGTTGTATTACAGGAAAGAACCCCAAACTGACAGAGATTAGGTTAGGAAGCCTGAAGGGGGGACTTTAATCCCTATGCACAAAGTTAAGTCTCTGTACAAGCTGATCACATTCCTGCTGTTTTAACTGTAATTGTTTTCAATTTTGCCTTGTAATTTACAATACTCTCTGTGTGCCCAAAGTGTGTGCTACAGGCATAATCTCACTATAATTAATCCAGCGTGACATTCTCTGAGAATCAAGCCTCCAAGGATATCAGTATTTCACACCAGGATGTTTTGTAGGACACCTTGCTATTCTCCCTGGAGTTCAAACACCAGAAAGGATGAGAGATCTAAGAATTGCTGTAATCACTTGCCTGCATGTAATGTATCAGGCCAAAGCCGAAAGTAAGAAGCAAGGAAAAAGGATATTGTGCTATTGTACTAGGGGAAGTAAGGACATACCACAGTGTTTGTCCAAGTGTTGTTTTTTGTTTTTCACTTTAAAAATGCAAAAGACGAACTAATATTTCTCCTTCCTTGGATTTAGGATTGGAATGAAAGGGGTGTGCTTGTGTGTGTGTGTGTGTATGTGTGTGCGCAGTTATCTTTAATAGAAGCTGCATAATTCAATGGTCAATCTCAGGACCAGGATTCCAGGCCTTGCATAATGGTGTGGCCATTACTTAGCTCTTCTACAATTTGCAACAGCATTTATCGCGAAAGTAAATTTACTTCCCATACATTCTAGACCCAGAACATGTTGAGGTAGGAACTGTCTCTGAATCCATGCTTACTCCAGCAGCCACATGGCATCTGGTACAAGCTATATTGACAAAATAATTTTGAATTAAAAAAGAGAGCAAGCACAAGAGACCCATGGTGGTCAGAGTTTAATGGGTCTGCACCCCAGGAAGGGAGGACTGAGGAGAAAAGTCAAGTCTAGATTTCATTCAGTTATTGAAAACGTATGTATTATGTGCCAGGCGCTTCTACAGGTGCTGGAAATACTTCCTGGATTTGCATTCTAGGGGACCAGACGGTGAAACAGACGAATAAGTAACACTTATTACAGAGCACTTGATAGTGACAAGCGCTAAAGAGAAAAACAGCGTAGAAATGGGCGAAGAGGGCTGGATTGCGGCACAATTTTGCCAGGCTAATAAAGAGGGCCAAAAATATTCATAAACTGGATCAAAGAAGGGAGCCCGTGTCCTGAAAGAAATATAAAGAGGGTACGGTTTGTGGAATTAAAAAAATTCCAGAGTGGGGAAAAGGAAGCGAGGGGAAATCCAGCCAGTGCTGAGTCGTGTGGGGCAAATTAAGAGTGTTTTCGCAAAAGTATAGGGCAGGCTTCCATTTCATGTGAAAAAAAATGTTTCCTTTTCCATTTGGAAAGCATACAAGATTGTATGATTATGACCAAAGTCTCTCTCCAAAGAAATCAAGTCTTGTGCTCTTCACTGAGAGGAGGCATCGGGGTTCCTACCACTCTGCCTTCCAATTGGCCCAGTGTAGGTTCGTAGTCTGTACCCATTGGTCCCCGCTGCTGTCTCCAGAGGAGCGGCCACCTTGGGCCTGCCCCGCCGCGGGGCCGTCTGGGAAGTGTAGTCCCGGCCGCGCTCCGTCCCGTTGAGGGACTTGCCCTCGGTTCCCAGGCCCCTCAGGCGGCCTCCCCTCAGGCGGCGCTCCCGCCCCGCGCTCCCTCCCTCTGCCTTTCCTTTGCAGCTGTCGAGATCTCGGAAGGTAGGGGCGGGGAGCAGTTCCAGTGGAACGCGCCTGGGCGCGCGGCGGGGTGGCCCTGGCCGCTCTGGCTCGGTCCGCCAGTCTGGGGAGCGTCACGCTCGAGTCCCCGGCCCCCGAGACCTGGCGGCGGCCCGGGGGGGCGGGCGCGCGGCGGGCTCTGTGAGAGGCGCTTGGTTTACGAGGCGAAGTCTGAATCGCGCCCAGCTCGCTCGCGCCCGCCCCGGCTGCCTGTTCGGGTGGCCGGGGGACGCGGCCCGAAGCCGACATCGCCACGAGCCCATGCTCTGAGTTTGCCGCGCGCAAACTCTCACTGCCCGGGTGTCTCAAGTGCGCTGCGGGGCCGACGGCGGCTTCGGAAAGGCTCCGACCCCCCTCCGGGACACCATGGACACCGCCCTTAAGCTGGGTGTGTCCGTGAGGGTCCGCCGCTGCGCCATTTTACTGCCCGCGGCCTGGGCCGCCGAGGCTTCTGGGAGTTGGAGTCCTGTGTCTTGCGTCCCAGCGCTCTGCTGCTTCACCTCCTGGCGTGCCCTTTAGCGCGGCGAGAAGTCTCGCGGGAGTTGAAGTCTCGCTTTCTCTCCCCCTCCTCGGAACTGCGACTCTGGTGTGCCCCTGCTTTTTTTTTTAAACTGTTTTTCCCTGTCCATCTGCTCTGAGGTGGTACTAGAGAGAAATGTTTAGTAAAGATTTCTTTGCTGTTTTTGAAATGTTCAGTGAAGATTCTTTTGGTTGCCACATTACATGCGCCGTTGTAAGAACTAATATGGAATTGTTGCATAAGGTGTTCCAAATATTAGGCAGTGTGGGTACTTTTTAAACAGCCAGTACTCAATTTTCCGAGCATGTTCACGGTCTCTTTAATGATAATACTATACCTCCCATTTGTAGAAGAGAAAAAGCTGGGGAAGATGGTTTATCCATGGCTACACAGCTAGCATGTTTTAGAAAACATGTACATCATATGTAAAACACATGTAACACAAATGTTCTAGTAAATAGAAATTAAAAATTAATTGTGTATTACATTTAGTCATTTTAGTCTTTAAAAAGATACATGAAAGGGATAGCCATTTTCTTTGTATCCATTTACAGATTAGAAAACAAAACCTGGGGAAGGTAAGCAGTGTGTTCTAGTTAACTCAGCTAGTGAAGAGTCCTGAAATTGTAGCCCCTTTCTGCTTGAAAATGTCTGCTTAGAAAAAGACCCTCCCTTATAGTGCTCAGAGGGAACCCACCTTTTCTGACTACAGAATTGGAAATACTGCCCTTATATCACAGTGCCTCCTTAGTTAGATACTAAACATTAGATCAGCAAAAACGTTCGAGATCATTTAAATGTAAAGTAAAGATCTTGGAGCAGTTCCTGGCATATAGTAAAGGTTCTACAAATGTTAGCTATATATAGTTTTATAATATCTATTTTAGAGATGAGGAAACTAGCCCAGGTGGTAATGCATTTTGCCCAAGATCATACAGCTGGTTTGTGTCAGAGATGAGACTAAACCCAAGAATCTTATTTCCAAGTTTAGGATTATTATCAGTTCACAGATAGTCAACTAGCAGGAGCACTACATGTGTAGCTTTGCACATAATAGTTTTTCCCCTGATTTGTGCTTTCTAGGCCACAGACCAGGACCAAAGTCTCTTTTCTTATTATTTGTAGGGTTTTAATATTTTATTAATCCAAACAATGCTTTTTTGAGCATCTTTATATGCTTGTGTATTTTCAGGTGCCAAAGCCACAAAGATAAAAAGTACCTACATAAGATGTTCCAAATATTAGGCAGTGTGGATACTTTTTAAACAGCCAACACTCAATTTTCAGAGCGTGTTCATGGTCTCTTTTTAATGATGATACTGTATCTCCCATTTGTAGATGAGAAAAAGCTGGGGAAGATGGTTTATCCATGGCTACACAGCTAGTATGTTTTAGAAAATGTGTAAATCATATGTAAAACACATGTAATAGACATGGCTAGAGCTGGGGGGACCTTAGAAATCACCGAGTCTGTCTCATTTTATAAATGAGGGGAATGAGTCCATAATCTTCCTCTCAAGGCCTTGTGTCAAAACCATCATATTTCTCCAAAGAGAAAGGTTTCTGGAGGCTTCATAGAATTGTACGTGACTGCCTCTTCTGCAGTCCTGTTCTCTCCTCCTTGGTGTCCTCCGCTAAGCCTCATTCCTGTAAACATTTGGTGCAATGCTTTAGGCAGTGTTTTGTGTCCTCATCTTTGCTTCATATACATTCAGATTCAGTATGATCCATTGCTTTTTTGGGAATTAGTCTTGTTTTGGTTCCCAGTACTCTTTCTTTCTTCCACGTAATTAAGAAAAGAATATGATACCAAGTTTATATTCACAGATATTAAAATCTAACCCCTAATGTAAGGTATTAGAAATGTGCATGATTTATTTAAATTATATAAAAGTGGTTTTGGAAGTCATATAGGCCTTTCAATTATATATTCACAGATAATAAAGCAAGTAACTCACCTTTTCTGTGTAAAAGATGATTTATCCATAATTAATCATATAACAGATTTCTAGATTATTGGTTAAACATTCCTGAAAAATTCCCCATGTGAGCTGTTCTTCCCATCAAACTCGGTGACCCCAGCACCCTCCCAACTTACAGTCTCATAGTTCAGCTTCCAGCACACTCCCTGACCCCTCGAAGACCCTGAAGATGTACTTGTGGAATTGCATTCATAAGCACCCCTTTGCTCAGTTCCCACATCTTTTCCTTGAACTGGTTTCCTTTTTAAATGTAGAAATGCAGCTTTGAAATGTAGGATGTAGGAGGTTACTTTCCTTTCAACATGGACATTGCAGAGAAAAATCTCAGCCTTTGAGGTCATCCTCCAAGGGGCTGTCTCTTGGGCATGTCCATGTCTGTGACTTCTCAGTGGAGGAAGTGCTCTCCAAGTAGCAAAATGTAGCAAAGAAGCACGAGAGATCAGTCATGTGGAGGCCTGTGATTTAAATCCTGGCCTTTTCTTTTGGACAAGTTTCTCATAGAATTGGTTTCTTCTCTGTAAAGTAGGGATAATAAGCGTTTTTACTTCATGGAGTGTTGATAAAGAAAAAGTGTATTTAAAGCTTTGAACATATTGTAGGGCTCTATAAAGGTTACAGTAAATAAAGAGTAGCTCCTATTTTGTTATTAATATAGACTTGATGTATTAAAATTCAGATTTCCTCAAGATTTAAGCTTGAGCCAGATACCTATTTTTTGTTGTTGTTGTTACCGGGGATCGAATTCTGAACTCTGCTTGCAAAGCAGGCGGTGGTACCACTGAGCTAAATCCCTAGCCCCACATACCTATTTTTTGAAAGGATTTACTGTTTGTTTTCTTAGGGTAGCACGCTTGACTTTCACATTTAAAATATGAAGCTTTCTACAACTTTCCGTAACCCATATTGACATTCTCTTTTGTAGGCAGATAGTGAAGTTTTTGTCTGGGTACTGTAAGCTGAGAGGTCCCTGATCTGTGGCTCCATCTATACATTAAATCTGAGATTGAAAAGGAGCCTGCTTCTGTCAGGCCTTCTGTCCACCTCTAGAAAAGCTGGGTCTTTTCCTGGGTCCCAGGAGCCTCGGGGTTAAGGCCATGTGAACATGACAGTGCTTCCTTCTAATGTTGACAGCTTCGATAGTCTTCAGGTTACTGATAGAGAGGCCAGTTACTCTATAAAGAGGTGATGCAAGGGACAGGGAAGGAGAAGCAGACATGAGATCACTGGGAGACAAAGGGGGGATGGACATAGGAAAGAGTGCAGCGCTCAGTGTCATAAACATGTCTTCATTCCCCACATTTATCATGTTCCCAGCTTTGCCAGGCACTGCACCATGTGCTGGTGATAAGAGCAATGACTGTGGCTGATGGTGGTGATAATGGTAAGTGGTGGGATATTCCAGGAGTGGAAGAAGGAAGGGAGGGAGGGAGGAAAAGGAAAGGAGGAAAGGATGAAGGGAGGAGCTGTTGGGATATGATGAGCCGAAAGGAGTTCTGTGTTGTAGGGTGTAGACCCAGTGGTCCTGGGTGTGGCCTAGGGTGTAGACCCAGTGGCTGGAGGAGGTGGTGAGATGAGTCTGCAGAGACAAGTATGGGTCGAGTTTCCATTACTTGTATTTTAAAATGATTTTGGACTTCATTTCAGGGGCGTATGGGAAATGACTTAGCAGTCTTCGGTGAGGAAATGAAGGGGTTTTTTAGGGATAGGAACAGTGTGGACAATACATTTGTGAGTTGAAGTGGAAACATCATTAGGCTTGTCTGTCTTGAACATTAATGTGCCTCTGGACCTCTTGCTGACTTTTTCCAATCCTGGGGATTGAATCCAGAGCCTCTGCATGCTGTCTCCAGCCTTTTTTTGAATTTTAAGTTTTGAGATAGGGTCTAGCTCAGTTGCGCAGGCTAGCTTCAATTTGTGATCCTTCCTCTTCAGGAGGCTGTATCACTGTGCGAGGTTCTCTCACTGATTTTGAAACGTGGATTCTGATTCAGTAGTAACTTTTCTGCTTCTTCCATTTCTTCAAATCCCTTCACCTTGAAACAGTTTGGTTAGCATGTCCTGAATCCCATCATAGGCAGATAGTTGTATTTCAGAACATGCAGTCAGATTTCTAAATTTGTTGGGAAAAATCTGGAATCCTTAAAGTAATATGGTATATTTGATTATTAAAATGGGAATTTAAGGTACTTTACCTTTCAATGGGAAGTTTATTCCTTCTTTATGTAATATTAATTGGTTTGGATTGCTTTCCAACCAGTAGTTCTCCATGTTGGCTAAAATTAGATCAGCCGGGGCTGGTCTCATCCAGATAGATCAAATCAGATTGGGTAAGGGAAGCTAGGTATTTGTATTTTATTTCTTAAGATTCTCAGGTGATTCTAAAGTGCAGTTAGGACTGAGAGCCACTGATTCTAATAACAACATTGTGAAATGGATCCGGTACAATGTAAGAGATAAAAGGTCTGGGTGGGAAGTGAAATATCTGGAAAATAGCATTTTGAGGGCTTTGGGTGTGAAAGAGATGAGATGTCCCATCACAGAGTTGTCGTGGAATTTGATGAACTAACTACAGGTCGTGCCCTAAGTTATATTTGAGGTTAGCTACTGGTGACAGTCTCCCCGACCTGGCTTGTATCTCTAGCTTTCCTTACGTGAGATGGGTCAATTCTCCTTGTATTGAATTTCAGGTTGTGTTTCTCTTCCTCTTACTTAGTTTGCTTCATTCTTCATAGCTGAAAAAAATGTAAACCCATTAAACCCATATTAAAAGAAACTAAGTTACTACTTTCACGATCCGTGACAGTCATGGAAAAGGGTTAAAGGGCTGTTTCAGTAAAATGTAACTCATGTTCAGTAGTAATAGTTTTACATTCTAATTCAATGCCTTGAAATAAACCACTTCTAGAGAGACTGACTTTTACAAAGTTTTGTTTTTTCTTTTTAAAACATACGTTGCCTCATTAATTTAATTAAATAATTATAATTTTCTGCATTATTCATAATATATGGGGGCATAGGGGAGGTAAAGACAAAAAACAAACCTCGTTCTCTACCCTCTAAGACTCTGCTTGTAAGGCCCTGGACGTCAAACCCATGAAGGCTACATTAACAGGAGAGGCCATTTACTGTGCATGTAGAGGGAGGGTTTCACCGAGGATTGTAAGTGAAGACCCCAGGAGGTGGCTGGCCTGGGGGCTTCTATACCGTGTAGAGAAGAAACTAGACAAAGGGAAAGGTGGTTTGGCTTTTTGGAATGAGAGTCAGGGTGGGGAGATAAACTGGGAGGTAACTACATGATCCAGGTTGCTTAGTAAGGTTTGCTAGGCAGGTCAGAGTTGGCTTCTTCTTGGTACAGTGGGTTGTCTTTACAAATGGAATGAGTGTCCTTTACCAGGGGAAAATTATCCCCTGCTTATAGACTGGTGGGTAAAGGCTAAGTGACCCCACACACATACTTTGTCTGCTGTTTCTCAGTTACCTCCAGCTCAGAATCACCCTAGGCCAAAGAGGCGTATTTCACCACTTTGATTCTGATTCTCTTTAAGATGCATTCCTTTTAGGAGTTTTTTTTTTCATAGAAAATTCATGCACTTTTCTTTATTTATATTTAAAACCTTATATCAAGAGTCCAGGAGGATTCTTGGCCTGAATTTATATTACCCAATACCATAATTTCATTTTCCAGCGTTTCCTGAGCCTCTCCACTCACCAGGAGGTTATTCCACAATGTGGTTGGTTTATTTTTCTAGTCTGTTGACTACATAGAGAGAAAAAGAGAAAGGGGAAAAAAGAATGTTGTTGGTAAGGCTTAATGTAGTTAAAAATTATGCATTTTAGGGATATTTTATAGGTATAGCAGTGTTTTTTTAAATCAAGAATAAATACGAACAGAAGAGAAAATCGAGAAATTGCGTAAGAAGTTTATGAAAGGTATAGTTGACAGTATTTTGGAAATTAAAGACTTTTTGTAGTCTTTTTATGTGTTTATTAGCCTTCCTTGTTATAGATTTGCTTCTTTCTAGTAACAGTCAGAATTCTATTAAAATTCCGTATATTTTGTAGTTTCTCAGTCTCACAGTTACTAGAGTTAAAAAACCACCATAGATGGCCGGGGATTTGGCTCAGTGGTTCCAGCACCTCCCTCATAAGCGCAAGGTCCCGAGTTCGATCCCCAGTACCAAAAAAACCCCAAAACCCCACCGTAGATAATGTTGAAGTGCCAGTCCTCCCTCATGAGGTGTAATGCATGCCTGTTTTAGTTGGAGGAGACTACAGTCTGTAAGTCTGTAGTCATTTAACCAATGAAGTTTGCAGTATTTGGCAAGAACAAAACTTTCAGTTTCTGAATGTCTCAAAATCTTCCCACGTTTTCTGCCTTGAACAAACAAAAACAAAATCCTTGCTACTGTTTTCACATTCTATGTTACTTGAAAGACAGTGCCTGCTTGGTTGTACCAGGAGATGTTTAAACAGTGCCAAGCAGAAATTTATGTATGAAGTCGACAGGTGAGGGAGAGGTTGGAACCTGCTGGTAGGTTGTTTCATCCTTGGAGCCCTGATTCCTGTTCAGCTTTCCCAGGAATGAGTTGGGGAGAGAAGAGATGTAGTGATCCAGGAGAGATCAAACAGCCAGAGAGACAAATGCAGAATGTAGGAAAGAGGGAGTTATAGCAAAAAAAAAAAAAAAAAGGTTGTTGGGTAGAGGAGGAGGAAATTTTTTTGTTTTACTATTATCTGAATGTAATTCTCTGCTTGCCAGTTCCTACATGATATGAAAGAGGCAGGCCTCATTTTCACTGAGTTTAGTGTACCAATTTGGATGGTCTGCCCTGAGTTATAGAATATGTGGTACACCTGAAACTCACTTGGGGACCCTTTAGAGAGATGGGTGATCACATTCTAGCACAGTTGAAATTGAGGTACCAAGGTCTGCACCATCCCACTCCCAATTTAATTAATTTGGATGGGACACATTCATTCCAGGTGATTCTAACTTATACTCAGGGATGCAGACCTCTAATTAGCAGTCCATATGGATTAAAATCATATGTAAATAATTATATGTCGATAAGGTAGCACTATACTTGGTCTAAATACATTTCCATTAGGAGGCAGGTTTCCTCAAATTCCAATCTTAATATGAGATCTATCAAATATCTCACTTTAAGGTTACCAGGTTTTCCCTTCAAATTTAGACACTCTTTTATGGGTGGACATGTATCCATTGACATGCCACATCCCAATATTGAAAGTAGATCGAAGGGGTTCCACTTTAGGTCACATGCCCACCACTTAGAATTGTTCCTGTACCTAGGGGGAATGAGTACTGGGACTGGGGCATATGCTCGCTCCTGGCCAGCAGAGGTTTTCCCACAGGAAGTGGCAGCAGAGAGACCATGATGAGTATGGAGCTGTGCTATGCACAGCTTGCGTGGCTGGACACACAGACAGGCCCTCATTAAATGGCGGTATCAGTACTTTCAGGAGAAGGGAAATGCTAGTCCTGGGGGTATAAAACCACATTCAGCTATTGCACTTTGAAATCCCAGTTGTTAAATTCTACTGGCTTAAGAGGGTAAAAGCAAGGCCAGGAAGCTCCAGTAGCCAATGGCTTCAGATCAACCTGCAGCTGAGGGGCTCTCTTGGCTCCTTTGAACAGGAGATAAAGCTTCAGGAGGCAAAGGGCTAAAGTTACCCTATCTACTGTAGTAACCCTGTCCACGATTGTTGGCTAGTAGTTATGAGCATGCCAGTTTTTGCTATGAAAATCATAACTAGACATTTCCCAAAGTACTGTTATTTCATGGAGTCATATATTACTTTGCTCATGAAATAAGTACAAAGACCATCAGTTCCCTGGGCTAGAGGAATTAACTGTGTTTGGTGTTCAAGCACAGATAGAACAGCTGGGCCCAGTCATGTGGGTCAAGGATTGGCTGCAACTATGGGAAGGGTTCCTGGTGAGGTCAGAAGCTTGTCGTGCACGTTGTACATGCTGCTGTCCTCAGCACTTATAGTAGCAAAGTTCAGATTGTTATCATTTCTATGGCTTTGCTGTTCTGTTTCAGTGTAATGAGCAGCATTGTTTAGAATTCAAAATCTATGTATCTATTGCTATATTATAGGTCAAAGATTATCTTGAGCAAGTTGTTTTGATTTGCAGAGTTCTATTTTTCTCTGTAAAATGGATATAATATTATCCTCTTTATAGATAGGTCTGAATTAGATGGAATAATTTGTGTAAAATATTAGTACTAAGTACATAGGAAAGTTAGTATTATTAGTGTTATGTTTATCATTGTTGCTATATTTTAGATTTTTATCCTTTTTTAGCTTGGAAACCCAGATCCACTAAAACCCAAAGCATGTGCTTTATTAATTAATTACCAGATGTGTGAGCTTGAACAAGTTTCTTTGCTGACATTTTCCTCATATTTAAAATGGGAATTTATCAGGACCTACGTATGACTGTTGTGAGAGTAGAATAAGACTGTATGAAGCCTTTGGCATGAATGAACTAATTTCATGGTTATGAACGTATTATCGGATTTGAGGGGCTACCAGAGTAGTTTCCTCACTGTCAGTGCTGACACATACTCAGCACTTGGTAAGTATACTCTGAGACTGGTGTTAAACTTGCCTACTATTGCTGGCTAATACTTATATATGCATGCCAGTTTTCACTTTGAAAGTCATAACTAGACCTTCCTCATGGTACAGGATTATTTGATGAAGTTACATATTCCTTTGGTCACGAAAGAAGTATAAAGACCATCAGTTCTGGGTATGTAAAGTGTGCTGAAAATGTCGATGAACAACAACCCAGGATTCAGTATGAAAAATAAATGCTAGTTGATGTTAAAGGCAGGAATATAAATCAGAAAACAAACACATCTGCAGTACTGTAATATTTAAATGCCTTCTCACAAGCACTTAAGATTCTCATTAGTCCAACATCAGAAAAATGATAAATATTAATATTTATCATCAAAGAGAAAGCTTGGAAATCAAAGCAACATAAACAACTGTTGTATTTGAAGGATTACATAATAATGGATGTATTTTAAATTCACACTCTCCAAATTCTACTTTAAAAAAAACTTCTCCAAGAGTTTATTTAATATGTAAATTAAGAAAGATGTGCATTTAATAAAAATATTCAGGTGACTTGCTGATTCAGATCATGTTTTCAAAGACCTAGGTTTTGCTGTGCTTTGTCTCTACAAGAGACACACGTGTGTCTGAGCAAACTCTTCTCCCTTGGTCTTGGATTCTGTTTCAGGGGATGCACTGGAAATGGGTCCAGGTGGACCATGAAAGGGCATGGGTGCTTTCTGTCTTTGCTGTGGGTTTTCAGCTCTTCGTTCATGGTGCTGCTGCTCTGTATGAACCACAAAGTGCATGCCACAGCCCTGAGGGTCAGGAGGGAGCAGGCAGGGAAGACAGCCTGCTGCCATTACTGTGACTCAGTTGGGCTTTCGGTTTCTGTTTTCAAAGGGCCTGAGGTGAATGAGTCAATGAGAGAGGGCCTCACCATGTCACTGAAAGAGCAGTGCTAACAATGGCAAGAGTTTGGGTTTAGTTCTGACTCTTCCACTACCTTGTATAAGTCCTTTCCTGTTACTGGTCCTCTGTTTCCACATCTGTGGAGAGAGGACTTGGATCTGATCGTTCGGAGATCTTGCTCCTCTGCAACATCCTATGACTTGGGTGGAGAATCTGATGAGCCCTTTCCTTATCTTCTGCAGAAGTTTAATTGTGTCATAGCTGACTTTGGGGCCAGATAGATCTATGTTTTATCGTAGGTAGTTCTCTTAAATCCTTGGTTTCTTCCTCTAGTAAATGAGAATAGTGCAAGGTTGTCCTAAACACAAGAGAGGATGTTTAGAAAACATCTAGTGCTCTGTTTGGAATGTCACAGGAAATAAAAGGTGATGCCTTGATATGGTTTTTGCTGTGTTATTATAAGATGAAAATTCGGTATGTCATTTTTATGGTATTATATTAGAAGGTGGAAATATAATATATTATGTCATTTTTATGTTATAATATGTAAATAGAGCAAATATCTTTACCTGGCAAATTCTGTCTGTCTCTTTGTACCTCAATTTCCTAATCTAAATAATGGGGATAGGTAGAGAACCTACTTCATAGGTTAATCTGAGGACTAATGAACTGAGATATGAAAACAAGTAGGACACTTCCTGGTAATTAGAAGTACTACATATATGTTAGAAATTTTTTTAGCTATCATTTTTATTATTAGTCATAGTACCTTGAATATAATGGCGCTTTTTGTGAAAGAACTGAATAGTACAAGCTGTAAAGGGTACTTTTTCAAAATACATGTTCCAGATTTATATTGGTCTAAGAAGACTCCATGTTTTCCTAAACATGTCACTATGGGGAACACTGAGTCAGTGATGTTGAATCAGTACTTCAAAGTCAAGTATCCGGCATGGGTTCTTAAGACAGGATGTCGAGGCCTCCTTAAAATCTGATGTTCCAGGCCCATGGTCTGTCTCCATAGATGACTTGAAAGTAAGCTAGGAGAGACCTTACTTTTTATCACATTGCCATGGGCCAGACACCAAACCAACACCTTTGCATGGATCCTCTTGTTTGGTGTTCATAGAAGCTCTGTGTGGTATATAAGAGAACTGAAGCACAGAGAAGTTAATCAGGCAAATGGTACAGCCAGAATCTGGATGCAGGCCATTGTACTAGGGAGTTTGAGCTCTGTTAGTCTTCAGTGGTAGACTGGCTTGGTAGCTGCCTTTTCTGCAAAAAGAAGCCTAATGGTTAAGGATGTATGTATAAATGGAGTTGCATTTTATCAATAATATAGCAAATCAGCATTCATCTTTATTGTTTTCATGATCATTCAATTTCAAGTAAGGGGATGAATTTCAATACAGAATAGACTTATTTAAGGAAACATCAATATTTTTTCTCAAATCAGCATCATCAAAACAGTACTTATGGAATTAAAGGAAATATACTGCATTTATGTAATGGAAACTTTCTTGGAAATATAAAATTTCTTTATTGTTTTTGTAGCTTAGCTTGCAGCTGTTGGCATCAGTGTATTTTTTTTTTTTTTTTTTGTACCGGGGATCGAACTCGGGTCCTTGCGCTTGCAAGGCAGGCGGCGGAACCACTGAGCTAAATCCCCAGCCCAGCATCAGTGTATTTTTAAAACACAAAAATGAATTGTTTCTCGTTAACCCCATTTAATCTGCAGGGAGATATTAGAATTAGTTTCAGTGAATCCAACATCATGATGAGAGGACATAGTATTGTATGAGAAGGTGCTATTCAAAAAATTATCTTACTAACTGCATAAGAAAATAAAGTTATTTTAGATTTTAAAAATGCAGAAATATTTCCCAAATAAAATATCATTGCCTTTCCACTATTTCATGATAGCATTGTCCATGTACCCTTTCTTTTTCTTTTATTGCATGTATATATTTGTTTATTCTGTTTTCCAAACTGGGATCATCCTTTACATATAATTTTTACTCATCACTTTCATATATTTTTCACTTACATGTATTTTCATTTATCAAAGTAATGTTTACTTTTTCCCAGGTTATTAATGTTTCCAAAGTACTTCGCTGTTAGAGTATGTCATTATTTTTAACTTATACCAGTTGTTTCACATTTGGGTTCCCTCATTTTCCCCTGATACATAGTAATGAAGAATATTTTCATATGTACATAATCACATCTATGATTCTTTTTTTAGCATATATTTTTGGAAGTGGAAATGCTAGGCCACATTGTAAGCTACAGGAGTATCTGCCTAGTGTTCCTTTGCTGCATGTGGGCTCTACTGTAGACCTAGAACCCTCACTAATAGCTTCTTCTGAACTCTGCTTCCCAGGCAATTCAGAGAAGTGACCATATAGCTGGAAGTTAGTGAGACAATTAACTATAGCAGTGTCCAGGCTCTGCTGGTTGATCAAAATAAATGAGTTGGAGATTGTACAAGCTGTGACATGTCATATATTATTTAGTATACTAGTAAGTTACCATGTAGCATACGGGGCATATGTGACCATAACATTTAGTATGCTAGTAAATATTACTATTTTGTGCAGTATTACCTTAATGCATGTATGTATTATTAAATATGTGAGAATGCCTTCAGCTGCAAGTAACAGAAAATTTGATTTAGGATAGCTTAAACAAAAAGGGCTTTATTTCTCCCACATAGCAAGACATCTAGAAGTGAGTGGGTGCTCAGCAGATCAGAGATGTGGAGAGGTATCTGCAGTGTTCTTGGCCTTTTCCTGATGGTCCTAAGACGGCTATGGTGGAAGCAAGCATGAAGTTTGTTTTCAGGGAGTCAAGAAGGGGTGAGAAGAGAAAAGAGGGGGACACATTCTTGATTCTGGGAGTTGTTAGCCTGATCTAAACACATATTGTGTCTGTTTATTGCAGAACTGATATATTCATTATGGAAAATGCATTTCACCTGTAATCTCGGCACTCATAGGTAACTGATGCTCTTTTGATTTCTATCCTTCTAATCTAGTTAAAAATGCACAGAAAAGTGGGATTATCCATTTGCATAACACTTTGTAACTGGTCTTTCACCCCTGTTGGGGCTGGGGCTCAAACCCAGAGCCTCATCCCATGCTAGCCAATTACCCTACCACTGAGCTACACCCCGAGCCTGTAACTAGCGTTTTTAATCAGCATCCAGATGAGCGTTTAGAACCTGACAGGTGCTTTAAAAGATTTAAGGATTAATGAATGATTTAAAAAAACGTACTATGAATAGTGAAAAGTATCTGTGTCTCTGAGTACTGTGTTCTTCTACGGTACGTATTTTACAGGGTAATTTTTAACAACTACATATTGCTCTTTGTGTGTTTCTTAATTTCTTTCATTGATTCTCTATGATTTTGCTTGTAGATTTTTCCAAAATTTTAGCTATGATAATATTTCAGTGAACATCTTTATGTGTATGTTTGCGCATATGTATAAATCTCTCATTATTTCCTTAAATTGCTTTTACAAGTGGAATCCCTGGATCTATGGACTTGCCATTTTTAAGGTCCTTGATTTATATCACCAAATGATCTTATTAAATGCGCTATTTTTAAAATATTTATTTATTTATTTATTTTTGTACCGGGGATCGAACTCAGGTCCTTGTGCTTGCACAGCAGGCAACGAAACCACTGAGCTAAATCCCTGGCCCTTAAATGCCCTATTTTATACCAGTACAGCAATGAGAGTTATCATTTCCTTCCCTGCCCCTCCCACCTCCCTCTTTCTCTCTTTCCCTCCCTCTCTTCCTTCCTTCCTTTTTTGTAGCACTGGGGATTGAACCAAAGGCCTTTGCACTGATCTGCATCTCCACTGCTTTTATTTTTTTATTTCATTTCTTTCCAAATATTAAATTTATTTACGTTTTTCAATTTTTATTCTTCCTTGTATGTTTGTGGTACACAGTGACTACATTCCTTGTGGGGAGTTATTGCATGAATATAATACATCTCACAATTCCTTTTTCACTCCATGTCCCATCTCTTGGATCCCTACTCTTTTGCAAAAGATCTGTCCCTCCCTATTTCTTATTAAGCTGGCTTTCATTTTTCATTTTGAAACAGGGCTTGCTAAGTCTTTATGTTGCCCAGGCATGGCTTGAACTTGTGATCCTCCTGCCTCAGCTTTCCAGAGTGCTGGGATTTTCAGGCATACGCCATAATGCACAGCCATTTATTTTTAATAGAGTTAATTTTTTTAGGTAGTACTCTATTCGTCTGGTTTAAAAAAAAGTAACACAAAAAGACATAAAGTGAAAATTTTCGCCTGTTCTTTTTATACCCTCATTTCTGTCCCAATTTCCCTTAGGGTAGCCACTTTTACTAGTTTCTTTTATATCTTTTCAGTGTTTTTTTTAATGCACACAGGAAAAAAAATATATGCTTCATTTTCCTTTCTTATTCAAAATGTAATGTACAATATATATTGTTCTGTACCTTACTTTATTTGGTTTGAGTGCTGTATAATGTTCCATTATGTGAATATTCCATAGTTTTATTTATTTTTCTCCTGTCTAGACTTATTTGAAACCTGTGTCTTTTCAGCCAAACCAAGCCTAAAGTGAATCATAATATTCTGTCCCTGCAGGTCTGCCACTAATAGGAGTAGGCAGCTGTATCTTCCTTATCATGCTGCCTGGCTTATTGTACATGTTAACTTTGTCACCCAGGGTGTAGTTGGCAATATCTGAAATACTCTGAATCTTCCAAGAAGGGAAAGAATTACAGGGTAGATTTATGTTCTTTGAAGACCTACTGTTTCATCCTTCTTCTCCAGCTTTGAATATGAGATATTTTTGTGTTCTAGTTTGAGTAAAGAGCCAAGACCTTCATTCTCATCCTAACCAAGCCAAGCAAAACTTATACTGTATGTACTTTTAAAATAATTTAATCTCACAGAGTACCAGGTTCATTGTATGTTTATTTGATGTCTGGATAATCTTGTATTGCCTTCTTTGTTAAAGAAGCCCTGCATTTTCTTCTCATTCCTTTTATTGGTTCAAAAGAGTGAAGGCTCACTTTAGGAGCACACTGCAGCCTCAACCCAAAGCATATTCTTCCAAATTTATGCCAGGTTAAAAATATAGTGATATTAGAGATAAAAATGTGACCCTAAATGGCAATTTGACTTTTCATTTTTGTGGCTCAGTATAGTTCTCTGGAGCTAGATTTATATGACCAGTATGCATCCTTTATGAAAGGCTTAATGGTTACCTCCTCAGTAATTATTCTCTGATCATCCTAAATAATCTATGTTTTTAAAAGAATCTCAGCTCTTTTTTTTTTCTTAGCATTTGTTACAATTTACAGTTATTTGTCTGTCTGCTTATTAACTGCCTTTCTTTCTGATTAGCGTCTACACTCTGTGAAGGGAAGGACTGGGCTGGCCATTGGACTCCAGTGCTGACATAGTACCTTACACATGTGAGGATGCTTAGGAAATGTTTGCTCAAATAATGTTTCCTCATAATAAGTGTTAATGTGCTATGCATAAAACAGTCACTTAAATTTAGTTGAACCTAGTTAGATTAGTAAATATCCAAGAACTTTCAGAGTCCAATTTTTTTCTTTTTTTTCTTTTTTTGGTACCAGGGATCAAACTTGGGACCTTGCCCTTGTGCAGCAGGTGCCGGAACCACTAAGCTAAATCCCTGGCCCTTCACTGAAATTTTTATTCCCAAGGGTTTTAGATTTCTGTGCAGTTGTAAGAACCAGTATAGACAGATTCCTGTGCATACCTTACCCATTTTCCTGTTTTGCAAAACTGTAATTTAACATCCACAACCTAGATGTTGATATTGAATCAATCTACTCGTCCTTTTCCGATCTCTCCAGTTTTACTTTTGTCCATGTTTATTATAGCTCTACCTAATTGTAAGTAGTTTTGAATTCTGAGAGAGTGACTTCTGGGGTGGTCACACCCACAGGTCTTAAATTTCTTTAAAAATCAGAGACTGTTAAGTGCTGGAATAGGCCATTTCATGCTGTAGGAGTTCTAAAACTTTAGAATTTCAGAGACTATAAACATTGTTTTTTAATTGGCAGGTGAAATAGTATGGGAGCTGACATAGGATTGCTGACTTTTAATTCTGACAGAGAAGTTAGAAACGTTATATATGTTTTATATTTTTCTAATTTTGCCAGAAACTGATTTTCCAGAAATGGTAGAAAAGAAATGCTTATGTTATGTGGAGGCCTGGAGTAAAAATCCTCTAGACTTCCTTCTAAAGCAGCCCAGTAATCATTTCTCTTTGGGCCTAAAGTCAAGATCCCTAACCTGGGTAACTCAGCAGGAGGAAATGATGTACCTGCACCGGGTTTTGCTGCCCCCCTTGGAGAGGCCCTTCCCTCTCTGGGCCATGCTTCTTTCAGGAACTGGTTTAAAGCTTTGCCCTTGTCTGGTCTTTGTTGGTTGACTGGCTTTTGGAAGCCCCTAATGTAGTCTAATTGCTTCATTCTGGGGATCAGAAAATTTTGGGTGGGGTCTAAGCCATTGTGTCATAGCATTCTCAAGGTGGAAGTACCTGAGAGATGATCAGAGCATATTTGATACCTGAAGATAACATGGCCCAGAAAAGGAAGGACCTCTCCAAGGGGGAAGCAAAATACTGTGCAGGTACCTCATTTTATCCTGCTGAATTACCCTGTTTAGGGATCTTGATTTTATGCCCAAAGAGAAAGGAGTAGTTAGCTGATATAGAAGGAAGTCTGGGGGATGTTCAGTCCAGCCTCTCACATGATATAAACCTTTCTCTAGCGATTCTAGAAAATTACTTACCTAGTCTATACTGGCATATGTTTAAGTTGAGACATCCGTCCTGTACAAATTAGGCTTTATTACACCTGTTGATGTAAGATCTAGGTGCTTCTTAGTAACTCTGAACTCCTTAATAGGAATGATAATATACACTTCACATATACTTATTCCAAGTCCTGTGCTATGTGTTTGACAGTATCATCTTAATCTCTGACCTGTGAGTTGGTTACTCTTATTGTCTTCAGTTTCCCAGTGAGGGCCTTGTTCTCAGAGAGGCAGAGTTCGTAAGACTAGGTAACACAGCTAGTAAGAGGCATGGGCTTTGCATCAGTTTCCTAGAGGTTCTGAAACCAACTGCTATGAACTTGGTGGCTTACAATACAGACCTTAATTTTCTCACAGCTTTGGAGGCCAGAAGTTCAAGGTTCAGCAGGCCCAAGATCATTCAGAACGCTTCAGATGAGAATCCTTCCTTTCCCCTTTCAACCTCTGTTGGTATTCTTTGGCTTGAAGCTGCCTAATTATTTACTTCACTTGACCTTCTCTACTTGTATGCATCTTAATCTGGCTTTCTCTCGTAATGACACTGATCATTGTATTAGGAATGAATCTCAGGATTCCTCATTACATCTAAAAGACCTTTTTCCTAATAAAGTAACATGTACGGGATTCAGGGATTTGATGTAACCGGGTTTTGGGAGGTGCTGCCATTCAGCCCGTGGCAGGCTTTAACTCTTGTGCTCTGATTCCAGAATCTCTGCTCTTCTCTGCCACATCATATTGTGTGGAGTGCTATAGAGAATGTCAGTTTTTCTTCCATGGGATAAATAAAGGCTGACTTTCTCTTTCAGTGTTATGCCTTCATTGCCTTGTACAGTGCCCTGCCTAAGGAAATACTCGACAAAATGAAGATTTTAGAAATGAATAACCCATTGAATGCATGAAGGCAATTTTCCTGTCTCCTCTTAATTTTCCCATGGTTAATATCCTGAGGTTCCTTACAAGCAGTTCAGAATCCACCCCCACCCCTATTTTAGAACTATAGAACTTTTTTATCTTGCCCAGTATTTCTCCCAAAATATGACTTTCAAGTTGAACTGTAGGTGAGACCTAAGTGACAAATGTAGGGGAAGCAAAATTTACCTTCTTAAGGTTTTTCTCTAGGCCTGAGAATTAAATTCACTTAAGGCAGATTAATAGAAATGACCGTATAGTTATTTAAAATAAGTTTTGCGACTTAAGAGTCCTTGTAAGGAAATGAAGACCCAAACAAGAAGTTAGGGTAGAATACTTATACCATATACTGAATTGGATGGAGAGTAGTGAATTGTGAAAATGTGACAAGGCAAAGGGACCTGGGTAGAGAAGTGACTAGGAAGATAACAGTAGAACAAGGTCTGTTTATAAAGAATTGTGTTGGTCTCCACCTGGTAAGAACACTATTTTTTTTCTGGTATAGGGAGGATGTCATCCATATGAGAGTTTTAGTTCTTTCAGGAAGATAGGAGGGAGGGTCAGAGGATCCTTTTGCAGCTGCTGATTTGTTAAGTGCCTTTCCTTATGCCACAGAGGTATATTTTGGGGAGGAATGCTCTTCCACCCTCCACAGGGTAGAATGGGACTGTTAATTCTCAAGGTTTATGCAGTATAATTATTTACAGTAGCTACAGATGTGTTCATTTTACAGCAGCTGCTGAAGTCATACCTGGTCTTTAAAGGCAAAAGAGATTTTAAATCAACACAAACCCTCAAATCAAGGAGAGCCTGGGGTGAGGTATTTCAAGCCCTAAAAGAAAACAACCTCCAACCTAGACTGATGTATCCTACAAAACTATCTTTCAAAATTGATGGGGAAATAAGATACTTCCATGACAAAGAACACCTGAGAAACTTCATGAATACCAAAGCAGCACTCCAAACAATTAAAAAAATATTCTAGAAAAAGACAATGAAGGTCACAACTCCATGAGGGCCAACAGAGCAAATCCATCAGGCAAGGGAAGAAATTAAAAGGACAGGGAGAAAAACTAAAAAAGGGCCAACAACAGGAAAATAACATGACAATGATAAGTCAATACATATCAGTTATAACTATCAATGTTAATGGCCTCAACTCACCAATCAAAAGAAACAGACTGGCAGAATGGATTAAGAAGCAAAATCCAACAATATGCTGTATACAAGAAACGCACCTAGTTAAAAAAAGAAACTCATAGATTGAAAGTAAAAGGATGGAAAACAATTTTCCTTGCAACAGGAACCTGGAAAAAAGCAGGGGTAGCTATCTTATTTACCGACAAAGTAAATTTCAAACCCAAACTAAGAGAGACAAAGAAGGTCACTACTTTCTTCTATAGGGAACAATCCAAGAAGAAGAGATGACAATCATAAATATATATGCACCAAATACTAATGCCCGCAACTCTACAAAACAAATATTAAGGGACACGAAGAACCAAATAAGCATTAATACAATTGTAGAGGGGGACCTTAATACCCCACTGTCATAAATGGACAGATCATCTAGACAAAAAATCAACAATGAAATTCTTAATGGACGTCTACAGAGTGTTCCACCCCACAAAATCAGAATATACATTCTTTTCAGCTGCACATCAGTCATTCTCTAAAATAGACCACATACTAGTTCATAGAACATGTTTAAGTATATGCAAAGCAATTGAAGTTATCCTGTGTATATTATCAGACCCTAGTGCAATTAAACTGGAGATCAGTAGTATAAGAAACAGCAAGAACTCTACAAACACATGGAAATTGAATAACACTCTCTTGAACAACCAGTGGGTCACAGAGGAAATTAAAGAAGAAGTTAGACAGTTTTTGCAATTAATGATAATGTCAGTAGAACATATGGGAATCTGTGGGACTCAATGAAAGCAGTTCTACGAGGGAAATTCATAGCAGTGAATGCCCACACTAGGAAAACAGAGCGAGCGCAAATAACCTAATGGTGAATCTTAAGCTCCTAGAAAAAGAAGAACAAGACAAACCCAAAGCTTGTACAAGGAAGGAAATTATAAAGATCAGAGGAGAAATCAATGCAATGGAGATAAGAGAATTACAGAAAAAATCAATGAATTGAAGAGTTGGTTTTTCGAAAGAATAAATAAAATTGATAAACCCTTAGCTAACCTTATCAAAAAAAAAAAGGAAAGAAAAGGCTCAGATCCATGTGACTAAGAATGAAAAAGGTGAAGTCACAACAGATCCAGCAGAAATCCAGAGGATCATCAATACCTACCTCAAGAACCTGTACTCTAATAAAATGGAAAACACAAAAGAAATGGGCAGATTTCTAGATACGTATCAATTACCAAAGGTGAACGAAGAAGATATAAAAATTCTAAACACCCCAATTACAGTCAGTGAAATTGAAAATGTAATTAAAAATTTACTAACAAAGAAAAGCCCAGGTCCTGATGGCTTCACTGCTGAATTCTACAAGACATTTAGTGAAGAACTATTACCACAACTCTTTAAACTTTTCAATGAAATTGAAAGGGAAGCAATACTTCCAAATTCATTCCTGGAAGCAAGTGTTACTTTGATTCCAAAACAGGGAAAGACCCAACCAAAAAAGAGAACTGCAAGCCAATCTCCCAATGAACATAGACGCAATAATCCTCAATAAGATATTGGCAAACAGAATACAGAGGGTCATCAAGAAGATCATTCACCCTGACCAAGTCAGATTTATCCCAGGGATGCAAGGATGGTTCAACATACAAAATCAATAAATGTAACACACTATATTAACAGAGTCAAGGACAAAAACCATATGGTCATCTCAATAGATGCAGAAAAAGCATTTGGTAAAATTCAGCACCCATTCGTGATAAAAATTCTGCAGAAAATTGGAATAGAGGGTCTGTATCTCAACTTGATAAAGGCTATCTATGAAAAACCAAAAGCCAACATCATATTAAATGGTCAAAAACTGAAAACCTTCATGCTAAAATCAGGAACAAGACAAGGATGTCCACTATCACCACTTCTTTTCAATATAGTTTTGGAAACATTAGTTATAGCAGTTAGATAAGATAAAGAAATAAATGGAAAAAAAAAGAAAAGGAATAAAGATAGGAAAAGAAGAAGTTAAACTGTTGTTATTTGCTGATGATATGGTATGCTCCATTGAAGACCCAAGAAACTCCTCCAAAAGACTTCTACACTTAATTGACAGATACAGTAGAGTAGCTGGATACGAGGCAAACACTCAAAAATCAATAGCCTTCTTGTACACAAATAACAGTCTCACTGAGAGAGAAATTAGGGAAATAATCCCTTTCACAGTAGCATCCCCAAAAATGAAATATCTAGGAATCAATCTAACGAAGGAAGCAAAAGACCTCTGCACTGAGAACTACAACACTCTGAAAAAAGAGATCGAAGAGGATATAAAAAAATGGAAAGACATCACTTGTTCCTGGGTAGGAAGAACTAATATAGAGAAAATAGCCATACTTCCAAAGCTGCTATAAAGATCCAGTGCAATCCCAATTGAAATCCCAACAGTATATTTCATAGATCTAGCAAGAACAATCTATAAATTCATTTGGAACCAGAAGAGACCTAGAATAGCAAAAGCAATTCTAGGCAACAGAGACATGGCAGGGAATATCACAATTCCCAACTTGAAACTATACTACAGAGCTACTGTGTTTCAAAACAGCATGGTACTGGCAAAGAAACAGACCTGAGCATCAGTGGAATAGATTAGAAGATACAGAAACAACTCCAGACATGCTTAGCCACCTCATCTTTGACAAAGGAGCCAACCATCCTCATTGGAGGAAAGATAGCCTCTTTAATAAACAGTGTTGGAAAAACCTGCCAAAGTTTAAAACTAGACCCCTATATTTCACCATGCACTAAAGTAAAATGGAAGTGGATTAAAGATCTAAATATCAAAACAGAAACACTAAACTTGCTGGAAGATAAGTTAGGTAGAACTCTTGAAGACATTGGCATAGGAAAACACTTTATGAACAAATCCTCAGTAGCCTGGGAACTAGCACAAAGAATGAACAATTGGGATCTCATTAAAAAGCTTCTGCACTGCAAGAGAAACTACCAACAGAGCTAAGAGACAACCTACAATGTGGGAAGAAATTTTTAGCAGCTGTACCTCAGACAAAGGTCTACTATCGAGAATATACAAAGAACTAAAAAAAATCAGACGCCCCAAATTCAAACACCCAATTCAAAAATGGGCATCCGAAATGAACAGACATTTCTCAGACAAAGAAGTAAAAATAGCAATTAAATACATGAAAAAATGTTCAACATCCCTGGTCATTCGAGAGATGCAGATGAAAACAACACTGAGATTCCACCTCGCCCCACAAAGAATGACTGCTATCAAGAAATCAACCAATAACAAATGCTGGTGGGGGTGTGGGGAGAAAGGAACCCTTCTCCATTGTTGGTGGGAATATAGATTGGTGCAACCACTGTGGAAATCAGTATGGAGATACCTCAAAGAACTAGGGCTGGAGGTCCCATTTGACCCAGCTATTCCCCCACTGGGAATCTTCCCCAAAGAATTAAAAGAATCATAGCACAGTGATATATGTGCACCTATGTTTATAGCAGCACAGTTTGTAATAGCTAAAGCTTGGAAACAGCCCAAGTGCCCATCGACTGGAAACTGGATAAAGAAGATGTGGTTTTTCTATAAAATGGAGTACTACTCAGTGATAAAGAATGAGAAAATAGAGACATTTATAGCTAAATGGATGCATATTGAGGCCATCCTCTTAAGTGAAATAAACAGGACCCACATGTGTAAATACCGAGTAATTTCTCTAGTGTGAGAAATTGGAAGTGTAAATAAGGGTGAAAATGATTAAAATGAATAATTGATAATTTGTAATAAGAAAAGGTCCAAGGGTTAGGGGATGGTGGGAGGGGAAGGGGAAAGGGAAGAAGGGAAAGGAAAAATTACGAGAAAAAAAAAATGGAATCAAACTCTGTGCAGATAGGGAAGGGTGGAGGGGGGAAAAGGGTGCACAGGTAATGGGGGAAAAATAAAAACTAAGATACCTCATGTTCTGGTACAAACACCCAATGATAAATGTACATGTATGTTATACCTAAAATGTACCAATAAATATATATATAAATAAATAAATAAATAAAGTGAGTCTCTCCCAGCTATCAGGGAGGTGATGAAGAAGAGTGGCAAAGGAGACAGGCTGGACTGGGAAGACACATGAGAACGTGCACAGTAGCAGGGGAAATTTAATAAGTGCTGGAACTGTTTGGATTTATGAGGCACTCTCAAATATGCACCTCTATTATACTATGTATCTGATGTGTATTTCCAGATAACTTAAATAGTAAGGCTAGGATGTAATATTTACTAATTTCCATGATAGAAGTATGATTCTAAGCCTAATCCTCTCTGGCCCTGCCATATCCTTGGGGTTGGGAAGATTCAGAAGTACAGTATCCCTAGACACATCACAGGATTTCCTTTGTTTAATCAGTATCATCTATTACACTTTGGGTATGAAAGTTCAAGTCAGTGACAGATGAACTTGGCAACAGATTAAGCAATCGTGCAGTGCTGTGAATACAGGTGGGGTCCTGGAACACCATGGATGTCATCAGTAGGTCACAGAGCCCTGCTGAGGCCTGAGTGACAACTGGTATCATACCGACCAGGGTATCACACTGAGTGTTGCGAAGGACAGGGATCTGGTGAACAGATAGTGTCTTATTTGCTTTATTTTGGGTGTATACATTCAATTTCTTATCATTACTAGTAATTCTCTGAGAACAGTCTCAGACTCTTACTTGATATGAGCAATTCTGCAAAGAGTTGAACCATGAAATGTAAAGAGAAGAAAAAACACCTGAAGAAACTCTTAAAACGACCTGTGAAGAAGTCAAAGAGTACGAGAGGAAAGTTGGATTTACAAGATGTTCTGCAGGGTACAGCCAAGGTACTGGCCCATACTCAAGGCCACAAAGTGGCGGACAGTTCTTCCTCAATCTCAGGGGACTTCTCCGATGAAGACACATTCTTGGATGCAGAACTGCACGACTCTCCAGAGGATACCGCTGAGACATATGAGATGGTCTCAGGTTCAAATCTGGACGCAGGAGAGAACTTCTCCAGCCCAGAACATTTGCCGTGCATCTCTTCTTCAAGCAAGTGCATTCCTGTGGACCAGGACAGTCCTGGATCCTCCAAGAGGCTTTTAAATCAAGATTTGATGGAGAGGGAGAATTTCTCCTTCATGGAACATTCCCATTTACCTTCCTCCTTGGCCAATAACCCCTCAGAGTCTCCAACATCTACTGAAAAGAAAGGAGTCCTCAATGTTTACTATAAGCCTGTCCCAACGAAAAGGGGCACGGCTTCCTCGGGGGATACAGAAGAAGATTTGGAGCCCCCCCAAAGAGGACAAGAAGAGCAAAAATGACCTTTCCTGAGAAGATCCCTTCAAAAACCAGCCTGTCTTCTGTGTGCCCGAGAGACGGCCTAACTGACAGTGGAAATGGCCTGCACGGGGAAGGCCAGGAGGAAAGGGAAGGGGCTGCGAAGCCACCTGAGCATCTGGCCCGTGATTCGGGGCTGGAGGACCTGTGTAGGGGCTTCAGGTGCACGGGCTGCGACCAGGTCTTCCCCAATATGCGGATGCTTAAGAAACACCTGAAGGATGGGGTGGAGGGTGGTGCTTCATGCCTTAGTCTTCCATTTGCCAAACTATGGAACAGAACGAAGCAAAGCAAGAGAATCACAGAGGGGGAGAATGGGAATATGACAACATCTGTGGGTGAAATGGGGATACTGGTGAGGCTCTTGTTCCTTCTGGCTTTTGGGAGCTTTTTGTTTTACTATAATAAATAGAAATTAAATAAAAAAAAATTCAGATGGCGGCAGTCAGTATGTTTCTACTTGCACTAAATTCGTCTAATTTTCTGTAATAAATGGAATTTGAAGATGATTATTGGTAAATTAACAGAATATGCAGTGGAAGCACTTCTTGTGGGTGTTTGCCAACTTAGGGGGCTGATTATGGAAAATACAAGGCACTGGTAGGTCCTGAGGACTGGAAGTCATTGTCTCCTCACTGAGTCATGCAAAGGTGCAGTTTGAATGGCATGATGGCAAAACAATAAAGCCACTCAGCATATTCGGAAATGTGAAAAGTATTTGGGTTTTTTTGGGTTTTTTCAGGGTTTTTTTGGTACCAGGGATTGAACTTGGGTCCTTGCTCTTACGCAGCAGGTGGCAAAACCACTGAGCTAAATCCCTGACCCTTTTATTATTATTTTTAAACAAAGCCAGCCAGCTTTTCTCTCTCCCTATCCATGGAGTCTGAGCTCAGGATTGACGCTGGCCAAAGCAACCAGACATTACTTCCCAGGACAGCCGCAGGCGCTTTATCACAGTAGTCACAGAGGGACCTAGTGCCTGGCACTAGAGAAAGTCCTTGGTTTTCACCCATCTTCAAGCCACCCACCAATTCTGAGAACCTTCATGTCCTGCCAATAAAATCCCTTATGCTTAGGATGGCCAGCATCCATTCCTTGCTGGCAACTACAAATTTTGACTGAGACATAAATAACCAGAGAGAAGAGAAAAATTGTGTATTAATCACGTTTCCCATTCAAGTTCAGTTCTCCATGTAAGGCAAGAGGAGCTTGCTTTTAGAAATATGGGGGAAGGCAGCAGAAAGCTATTTAGCTTTGATAAATGTAGGCAGTGTGGTTTGGAGGGCGCCTGTCTCTGATGGAAATAGGAACAGAAAGAATTGTGACCAGAGAGAGAGGTGGGTGGGGCAGTCAATCCATTTAGCAGAACATGTGAAATGAAGTCATTGCCCAGTGAACAAACAGTGGCCAGAAGGGCTGCTTGGGCTGGGGCAATGACTCGAGGGTCCTTGCTTAAAAGAATTATTAGGATGAATGACAACTCTTCGGGGCTGGTTATGAATCAAGGCGGTGGACCTTCCTGGTCATGTCTGTCTGGCTCTAACTGCTCCTGAGATGCCTCCCCTTGCAGGGTTCCCACTGCAGAGGCAGCACATCGCGGTGCTCAATGAACATTGGTTGAAAGAAGGAATAAATCATGACCCCAGAGTTAGGCTCCTTAGAGAGCAACTCTAATACAATTTCTAGCAAATGGCCATGCTTTGAGCCATTTGGAAATGCATATCACCTATTAAAGGACGTTCATTTGATCATTTCATTCTTTATAAGGTAGTTGTAGAACCAACTCCCACAGTGACCCCAGTGTCTCCTCCATCCTGGACTTTATGCCATTGTACAGCCACCTCCCTCTTTGAATCAGGATGAATGAGGCTGACCAGTGTACAGAGCTGTACTGGGATATTGCAGAGGTGATTAAATACAACTTTGAAGAATATTTCAGAGGTTTCCCCCTTGCTCTCATAGACCACTTGCTTTGGAAGAAGCCAGCCGCCACGTGACAGGCAGCTTTCTTTGAGGCACACCTGGTGAGGAACTGAGGTTTTTGCCAAACTGTGGCATGGACTTGCCACCCTGGAACCTTCCAGCCCCAAACCAACCTTCAGAGGAGAGACCACACACAGCTAAGCTGCCCGCAGAGTCCTGGTCAACCAAAACTACAGCTGTGAGAATGGAGGAGGAAGAGAGGAAGACATTTCTCCAAAGTCTCTGCTCAAGATGGAAAACTCAGAAAATAAACATCAGACATTTCATAGAGTGAAGTTTGACCCACTTTCTTTCCAACGTGTCTTCTATACATTATCACACCAAGTACCTCAGGGCTGAGGCAATCCAATACCCGAAGCCAAATAACCTGGAGCTGATGGAATGGCTCCTTGATTTTCTCTTCTCTGATGAATGCTTCAGCTCAATGTTTCTCAAGCACATGGACCCCTCATCTCTCAGTATACCCAGAGGAGAAAAAGAAAAGATTCTGTGCGCACATGCACACACATGCACACACACACAACTGAGAAATTGCCATCTCTTTTTCATTGGTTGTACAAATTAATGGGTTTCATTTTGGCAGATTTGTACATGCGCACAACATGCTTTGATGAATTCTACGCTATCACCGCTCTTGCCCTGCCCTCCCCCCCATTTCCCATTTTGGGGGCTTTTGATGCATACATTTCATTCCTATCCATCCCCCCTACAAGCAGCCCTTACACCTATCCCTTTGCTCCCTTTTATGTCTCCTCTTGTCTAATAACAGTCTCCCTTGTTTTTTGGTTTGGTTTGGTTTAGATTGCACGTATTAGGGAGAACATGCTGTCTGTCTTTCTGCATCTGGCTTCCTTCACAAAACATGATATTCTGCAGATCCATCCATTTTCCTACAAATGACAGAATTTTATTCTTCCTTATGACTGAATTCCACCATATATATAAAAACCTCACACTTTCCTTATCTATTCATCTGGGGATGAGCATTGTCTTAGATACATTCTCATCGCTGGGACTCAGTACCCAACACCTACAACTTAAAGGAGGAAAGGTTTATTTTGGCTCACAGTTTGTAGAGGATTCAGTCCATAGTGGGCTAGCTCCAAGGCAGGGCAGCGTGGCAGAGGGACATGGCAGAGCTCAAGCATGGCATGGCAGGCAGGAAGCAGAGAGAGATCAAGGGAAGAGGGAGGAGATAGATCCTTCCAGGCCACAATGAGTATCGCGCCCCCATGATCCAGTCACCTCCCAAAAGTCTCATCTATGAGCACATGAGGCTTTGGGGGAACATCTAGATGTAATCATAGTGGGGATTTAGGCTCATTCCACCTAGGCTGTTTTGAATTGTGCTGCAATAAGTATTGTATCTCTATGGTGTGCTGACTTTGTTTCAGGTACATACCAAGTAGTGGTATATATTGGTAAAAGAGTACTTCCATTGTCAGTTTTCTGAGGAAGCTCCATACTGATTTCCATAGTATCTGTACTAACTTACATTCCCACCAGCAGTGCAGAAGGGTTTCTTTTTCCCTTACGTCTTGACAGCAAGAGATCGCCCTATTGTTTAGGCCCTTCTTGGAGATCTATAACATACTGTCGTGTACCACAAATAAATCTTTCAGTAAGGAAACCTGGAAAACCCAGGATAAACAGAAGATAACAGATACGTTTTTACTTCTTCTCCATACCCCATGATACTGAGAGTGTTGTTTTCCACAGCTCCACTTTGTGCAGGTATAAACAATGAAGTCTGACAAAGAAGTAAAAGCAGCAGATAAACATATGAAAAAATGTTCAACATCACTGGTCATTTGAGAGATGCAAATGAAAACACCACTGAGATTCTACCTCACCCCAGAAAGAGTGGCTGCTATCAAGAAATCAACCAATAACAAATGCTGCCGGGGCTGTGGGGAGAAAGGAACTCCATTGTTGGTGGGAGTGCAGACTGGTGCAACCACTGTGGAAATCAGTGTGGAGATACCTCAAAGAACTAGGGCTGGAAGTCCCATTTGACCCAGCTATTCTCCTACTGGGAATCTTCCCCAAAGAATTAAAAGAATCATACCACAGCGATATATGTGCACCTATGTTTATAGAGGCACAGTTTGTAATAGCTAAAGCTTGGAAACAGCCCAAGTGCCCATCGACTGGAAACTGGATAAAGAAGATGTGGTTTTTCTATAAAATGGAGTACTACTCAGTGATAAAGAATGAGAAAATAGAGACATTTATAGCTAAATGGATGCATATTGAGGCCATCCTCTTAAGTGAGATAAATAGGACACATGTGTAAATACTGAATAGTTTCTCTAGTGTGAAAAACTAAAAGTGTAAATAAGGATCAAAATATATAATTGATATTGTGAAATAGGAAGAGAAGGTTTAAAGGAGTAGGGAAAGTGGGAGGAGTAGAGGAAAGAGAAGGGAATTGAAAAAATACAAAAAGGGAAAAAATGGAAACAAAGTCTTTGTAAATAGGGAAGGGAGGAGGGGGTGAAGGGAGGGCAGGGGAATGGGGGAAAAAAAAGACATTTAAAAAAACTCCACGTTAGTAGCCCTACTCAGTCATTCAGTTTTTAAGGGCCAAATTCAACCCTCAGTTATGCTAGTGCAATTTTTATTGATTTGGGATTCTTGGGATGGATTTTGAGTTTGTTAAGAAAATAATCCAAATGGCATACTCTGGGATTTTGTAGAAAGGGCAAGCATACTGCATATATCTAGCTTCCCCTCTCCATTGCAATTTGTTGATCCCATAGAAAAAAGTTGTATTCTGTGAAAGAGATGAATGATGATTTGAAACAATTTTGTGTAAGAACAAATCAAGATTTTTATTACCAAATATTAGAGGGTTATTTTTTTCATTTCTATTTTAGCATGTTTTTGGTATAGTCTTTTATTTTTATCTTTTAATTGACAAATAATTATACATACTTACAAGGTAGCATGTGATGTTTCATCACATATATACACCGTATAATATTCAAATCAGGGTAAACATAGCTATGTTAGTCTTTTAAAAAAAATTACATTCTCTGGCTGCCTGGGTTAATTTTTACATACTTGTACCATGAGCAAATTTATGCTCTTGGTATTGTATGTGCCACAAGTTTCACTGCTGTCAAAACATATTTTTAAAAATAACCCATGGGTTTAAATAAGCGCAGTCAGGATGAATTAGATTTTTTAAAGTAAAATCTACCTTAATATGCAGATCGGTCAGAAACTGTGATTGTAATTAACTTTTGCCCTTATGTAGCAAGATAGGACAGAGTTACACTCATATTTAAACGTTTTTAAAATCATGTTTTTAAAACTAGGGGTTAAAATAAAAAAAGATAATTACTCCTGGTGGTGGACTCTGTGGCTTCCTTTTCTCCATTAGCTTTCCACTGCTGCCCTTATTTATCATAATGGTTTCTTCAGAAGGAATCGTTTTGAGGAGGAAAGCCCTGTGCTTAGCTCTTTCCCCCTCTTCTTTTACCTGGGTGCCTTTATTATACTCATAATATTTTAATGTCCCTTCCATAGGGAAATCTTTTCTGACACTAAGACTTGATTAATTTTGGTATTATAAATTCCCTTAGTACCTTGCATTTCTGATTTTTGCATCCTTTCTTACGTTAATCTCAATTGCATGTTAGCGTTTGTTTTTTACCCTTGACTGTGAACGCAGTGAGGGCAGGGGGCCTGCTTTCAACATTTACCACTCATCCTAGATGGTTAATAAACATTTCCTGACTTAGTGGGTGGAGGACGACAAAGTTTCATAAGGGCAAATGGGAACAGCCATTTTAACTATGTTTACTTGTGCTGGGGTGTGAGGGCATTAAGATAATAGCAGTGAACTCCTTTCTTTTCTTTATTTCTCTGTGTGTATATGCTTTGAGTACCACTGCATCAAATTACTGAAGTAGAAAGAGTAGTTGACATTCTGTTCTCAAGTGACCATGTATTTGACCTGCTTCTTCTCTAGTAATGTCTTCACGATTGTGTCTCATTGCTGTGGGTTCTTGGAGGCTGACAGGCGGAACAAGTTACTGCAGCACATGGTCCTCATCTGCCATACAGAACAGCTTGCAGATTCTTACTATGTGAATGAAGTTTGGAGAGTGGGATACTTTTCTTCCTGGGCTATCAGGGTAATTGAAAGTAACCATATCAGGGCACGAGGGGAAAATGGAGGAAAATAGACTGCCTTTGTGAAGGACAACTCATCAGCTCTCAACCGCAGGTGCAGAGCCTCAACCAGGTGCAGAGGCTTGGCATGCGTTTCCTGCTATCAAAAGGATTGAAGGAGCATATCGTTTCAGTAAGGGCACTGCCTTGGTTGGTTCTCATTCCTTCCCATCAGCTGCCTGATGAAGCACCACTACCATCATCTTTGGAGGCGCAGCCCATGGGACCCGAGGCATAGGCTTTGTGTGTTCTTTAGCCTGGGAAGAAATCTGTTTAGTATTCCAGATCAGTAAACTGTAGTAGAAAATTGGAAATGTGCTATGAAAAATCATTAAGCTGAGAAATTCTACTGTTGTTGGGTTTTGTGTCAGAAGAAATAAATAGCACTTGACTGCTCTTATAGTTTATATTTCACAAGCTTGGCCCTGGTGAAACGGAATATCAGATAATACTGTATCAGTGACACTTTGCCTTCTAAATGGCTTGATTCTGTAGAAGGAAATTGTGATTTATATGATTGTTTTAGTTAACAGGAAGCTTTTTACTTAACACTGGTGAAAAGTTGTAGCGTGGTGACAGAAGCAAAGTACAATTCAACAATCATTCAAGTCATGACTTTGTTATATTTTGAGATAGCTTTAAAATCACTTAGTCGAATAAAACTCTAAAGTACTGTAACTGCCAGGTTGCTTTATCTAATTTATGAAACAGAGGCAAAGGAATCAACAATAACCCTCCATTTACCATTATTAGATTAGCTATTACTGAAACCACAGAAAGTATATAACCCTTTACTTTGTGTTCACTTGAATTTGGTTATTAAGCTTTGATGGAACTTTCATTTAACCAAATGCCTTTGTTTACAACAATAAGCATGTTAAGTCTTTTGTGTTCAGAATTTGATATGACCATTTTAGTCCCTGCCACCCACAAGGGCATGTTAAAGTTACAGATTCTATTCATTTGTGTTCTGTCAAACATTTTTCATTCATCCAGTTAGTGTCTTGTTTTTCTTCCTGACTCTCAGAAAGACATTTTTAGATCCATAGGGCCTATACTTTTTCAAGAATATAAGCAGGCATTAACACATGAAACTACTCATAGCAACTTCATAAAATTGATTTTTCAAAATTAAATAAGCATCTGGTGGTCGGAAAATGTTTTATACCTGATATTTAAAAGATATTTTGACTATTGCCAAGAGGAATCGGTTCCTTTCATGCTGTCTCCCTTGTGGATGCCGTCATATGCCACTGTGTTGTGTAGAGCACAGACGTTAGAGGGAGATAGACTTGGATTTGTCCCTAAACTGCAACTTACATGTCTGTAACTTTGGACTGCACCTCGTAGGAATGTCAGTTGACTGTACCTACCCTTTCCTTAGTGTGTAATGCACTTCATAATACCCCTTATCTCAGGGTTATATATGAGGGAATGCATGTAAAGCCCTCAGATATGATTGTTACTGTAATTAATGTATATATCTGTCCACATTCTGTATGGTGTCAACTTACATGAAACCTTAGTGAGTCTCAGATAGGTCATATAGCAGAAATAATGTCATCCTTCTATTAATGTTCTGGTATCATAACCATATCTAAAAGTAACATGGAGCATAGCTACCATTTTGGATCTAGTCAGAGACATGGCTTAAGAAGTATCACCGTGAAGGTTGTTATTTCAGTTGTTGAGATTGTAACCCATCAGCCAAATCTATACTCCAAATAGGTCTTACTTCTAAAATGGAACTTTATTTCAGGAGTGTTTTAGGTATGCGAACTAGAAATACACACCTTTCCAATAAGAAGAGGTCCTACCAGCTATTTGTGGTTAGCTTTTTCATTTTGTTTCCCATATTTGCTAAGCTTTTATCTGCCTTGTAATGTATAGTTTGCATTTTTCAACTTCATCTCTCTCTTTTACATCTGTATTTTTGGGGTAGCAGACATGGGTTTTGATCCGTCCACACTATTTCATCCAGTGTCCTTTAGACCAGTATTCCTTAGAGGAGCAATAGGAAGGCAAGCAAGGAGATCTGCTCTCTGACATTGGTTTCTAGAAAATTTACATGGTTCTCATAGAGGTGGAATTTTTTTTCCCATTTGTACTATCTTGTGTTAGTTTGAATGAATCATAGACAAATGAAAACTACTTTAAATTTGAAAGTTTCAGCAAGAATAAATGTTATGCCCATGGTGTTAGTGTAATGCAAAATAAGACAGCATTTAAAGACATTTTCTGTCTCAGCATCATATTGACAGTGCCCGTCACTTGAGTCAGGGATTGGGGACTTACTGAGATACACCATCTGGAAAAATTCAGAAGGCCAGTCCGTGCCAACTGAAAAGCTGCACCAGTTCCAACTCTTGTGTACTTTGCACATTATTTGGATGGCTTGCAAAACGTTTATCACTTTTTAATTAGGAAGGAGTAAGGGATTTTAGTACCCCCAAGAAAATGTCAGCAACCCAAAGATACAAAAATTAGCTAGTATGTCATAAGGGCCAGTAAGTATTTAACTTTGAGCTTGCATAGGAAACAAGGACAGTTTCATGGGCATGGTATGTCCTTGGTCTGTCTGAGTGGAATTGGGGGTCGGGTCTTTCTGTTAATCTGACAGTTTCCCAGCTCATTTCTCCTGCAGCATGGCCAGGCACTGAAAGCACATGCCAAGAGATCAACTTAGTTCTGCTTCTTGGCCTATCATGTAAACTGTGGCCTGTCATGTTCATTAAAATTAAAATTTGTTGAATGGAATTTGCCCGACTGGCAGAATAGTTTAAATGTCAGATGTTGTTAGGTCTGGATATAAATATTATTTTTCTATTGTTAATTAATTGCAGTGCCTCAGTACCAGTGATCCAAAATCCAATTTAGATTGAAATAGGCCTGTGGATAAGGGCCAGAGTTAATGAATGCAGAGGAAAAAATGTATTCAGAGTTTCCATTGTATCTGACAATGTCCCCTTAGAAAAATAGCAGATTTTGGTATGTCACTATAGTTCAAGAAGTGAAAAACAGGACAGAATTAACACTCATTGTCTTTTGAAACCTCTCAAATGTTACTTACTGTCAAATATATTCTGCTATTATGCTGCTAGCCCCGTGTCTATCTCAGCATCAAAATTCCAAACAGATGCTGCCCTCTTCTCTTGCCTCAATGCACCCCCATGGTTTCCACCCTTGAATCTGTTGTTATGTTCATAGCTCATTTCTGAGTTGTAGACTTGAGGTATCTAGTCCTATACTCTTTGTTTTTCTGTGTAGTGTTTATTTTTTTCTCTTTCTTTTGCCATCAACCCCTCCTTTCTTTTAGTTTGCATTCTTTGTTTTGGTCCCCAGGCTCAGCAGCCTGTCTGTCAAGTCTGCCACTGTTTGTTAAGATCATTTTGCTTCCAAATTGAGCTAGTGGCTGAATATCATTCAGAAGAATGCTGGTAGAACTGCCTGCATTAGAAAAGGGAGCAGAAATCTTGCTGCCGATGCTCAGAGATTTAAACTGACTGTTATTGCAAAGCCCCGCACCAGCAGGCCTGGTGACTGCCATCCTCAACCAATATTTTGTTCAATACTTGCTGTGCGGGTGGCATTGTACCCTCTCACTTCTGTGAGTTCCAGAAGCAAGTGTGTGCCAGGTTGAGGAGAACTAATTAAGACTTCAGAAGGCAGGACTAATGTGGTCCAGTGGTCAGGGACCCTCATTTAATTCCTGGCGTCCTGGCCTGGGCCAACCTTGTTCTGCCCCTGCAATTATACCAGCCGAGCAGCAGAGAAGGAAAGGTGAACTTTGGTCTGCTCTGAGTTTCCCTGTCCAGCAGTGTCTGTCAGATTAAAAATGAGAGGAAAAGAGGCCAGGGAATCTTCCAGATGGAGAGTTCAGAGGAGGGCACAACCAGACTCCCTCTCCACGGTGACGTGGCTAGGCCATTTGAACACTGGGCCAGGAGCCAGGCAGAGCACAGACTGTCACCTGACCCTGCAGTGGAGCTGGGGCCTGGCAGAACAGTCACCCTCACATCAGAGTGGGAGCAGATTCAACTGGCACATGCAGGCCAGGTGGTGGAGGTTGAGCATTAACCCCCAGGGCTGGGTCATTCTGCTGGGAGGTTGGGCCCCTCATTCTGGACTCCCTTTAAGGGTTCGTTTCCTAAGAGATGTGGGTGGTAGAGTTGGCAACTGCAGAAACCAAATGGGGAGTTGGCACTCTCTGACCTCTCTGTTTCCCTCCTAGAATGAAGCAGGCTTGCAGGAAAGGTGACCTTAGATAGGCTGGAGACAGTAACAGCAGTGGTCCTGTGTCCTTGGAGCGACTCACATGTGGACAGCAGTTCCAGGCAGCAGGAGTTTGTTGAGGCCACAGTGCAGTCACTCTCAGGCCTCCTGGCAGCACATCTTTATAACTGGGTTTAGCATACATTTAGCAGGATCTGGTGGGGATGCACCAGGATAGGAGTTTGTACACACTTTTAGACTAAGGCTCTCTGAGCTCCATGTAATGAAGTAAAGGTAAAAAAGGAGGTTAAACACTGAATATCTGGTTAGACCTCCTTTAAAAATGGATTATTTTGACACCACATCTGCATAACCTGAGTTTCTCCCTGAAATGTACCTGTTTTTTTTTCAACTTTAGGCTCATGGAGTTTGGGGAGCGAGTGCTGTTGGGAGCAGAGCTGTTTGACTTGAAATGTCATCCCATTCTGAGAAAACATACTAGGGTCATGTTAGGGCATCCCTGTGCAAATGTCACCTTGTCACAGTGTCTCCTGTGGTTAGGCTGGTCCTTTCTAGTGCTGTCTGATGGTCAGCCCCCCGCCCCCCTTGTCAGGGCCCCAGCCCAGCCTGGGTCATACTCCTGGAGATTTCATGCAATTTGACTTGTCTGTAATTCTCTGAATTTTCAGATGCTAATTATTGGCCCATTGGTATTCTGTTCCTCAGTTGTTACCTAATGATTTTCCGGTTCTCATGCTACTTGGCAAATTTACTTTTCTGATGCCTAGCAAATATAACAGAATTGAACAGGTGTGGGAAAGGTGTGTTTGTGTGTGTGTGTGTGTGTGTGTGTGTGTGTGTGTGTGGTCACAGAAGGCCAGGCTTTAGTAGAGAGAAATCTTTTTGTATTTTGAAATTGTTAAGTACAAAATGAGAGAGAGAGAGAGAGAAAACCCAGAACCAATCTTAGCTTTAGAATTCCTAATCAGTGTTCACTTTTGATAGTGATCAAAATTTATTCTTTTATTTAGAAAATTTCATTTTATGTGTTATATGCTAGACAGTGACCTAGAGGATATAGATTCAGTGTAGAACAAGATAGATGTGGTTTATATTGTTGAATTTAGGCCTAATGGAAAGACTTTCACATACATATTTTTATAATATTAGTCAGTTTTCAAGGTAAATCACAAAACTAAGATTTATTCTGGTCATCCCTTCTGAACTCAAATATACTTAAGTTTCATAAATTTTCAGAATATTCCATGAGGAATACATACATATAAATTGAAATAAAACATTTAAGAATAAATCCAAGAAATGCTAGTTTTGAGGGGTCTTTGCTGCTATTTCTTGAGTGGGTTTAAATCACTGTGCAGATTCTCTAATAATTCCGTGTATTTAAAATATTCATTCATCATCAGGTAGTTTAACCAGGGCTATGTTTTCCAACTGCCTGGCTTTCACTGATACGTAGAAAAAGGCTTTAGGAAGAGGTTTAAGAATCTTCTCTTAGTTGAAAACTGGCTATTTGAAAGAATGTTGCAATAATATGTCTTCAGTAACAGCTTACTGAATGTAGCATAAAAATGAAAATTAGGGCTAAATTTATTCAGTGTCTTCATTTTTGCCTCCAAATGCACAGACTCTTTCCCAGGTATGTTGATAATTGTTAAAGACTTAGAGGTCAATAACCAGTCCCTCAACAAGGCAGATACATCAGGTGAGAGCTGCAGAAGGCAACAATAGAGGCAAATTCCCTTTTCCCTATGCAAACTTGCCCTAAGTAAAGTACGGTTGGTTGGTTTGTTCCCAGAAATAGGCTCCATTGGAAGAAGATGAATTACAATCAAAGCAGATTTTTGTTGATTTGAGAAAGATGTTTCTTTATTATTCAGATCACCTTTTTAAGGGTGTTGGGGGCTGGAACATGAATGGAGGGGCTCAGGGTTTGTAAAAATCTGAAAAACTATCAAGATAAATCAGTGTGTTATTGGCCTGTTCTGCCCTGCTTCTATGTTTATTTCTTTTAGGAGCAGCTGAAATCCAAACCTATTTGGATTCATTTAAATCTAATTTATGTCTTGCAGAAGGTCATATGAAGGATATGGACATTGTCTGCCTTAGAACAAAATGTGAGCATGTAAGGCATGAGAAGAGAGGGAAGTAGTATAACATAGCTGCTGTAGGTGAAAATGTTTTCATGGCCTATAGAAGTTTAGGTCCTCAAGTTTGGGGATCAGGGAGAATATGGGAAAGAAAGGGCTTTTTGAATGGCTATTCCTGTATTTTGTCTAGTGATATGTACTGTGGGCACAAGAACAAGAGCTTTTTTCTTTTTTTTTTTTTTATTAAATTCTTTTATTGGTACATTGTAGGTACACAACAACAATTGCATTTCTCATTGGTAATTGTACCTTTATATAATGCATCTTGGTTCTTATTTTTTCCCCATTCCTAGCCCTCCCTTCACACGCCTTCCACCCTTCCCTATTTACAAAGACTTTATTTCCATTTTTTCCATTTCTCATCATTTTTTCTTTTCCCTTCTTTCCTTTCCCCTGCCCCTCCCACTACCCCTACCCCTTTGGACCTTTTCTTCCTATTTTACATTATCGATTATTCATTCTAATCATTGGTACATTTTAGGTATACAATATAATGACATTCATCATTGGAAATTTGCACCTTTACATAGCCTCTCTTGGTTCTTATTTTTCACCCTTGCCCAGCCCTCCCTTCAACCCCTCCAGTCCTCCCTATTTACAAAGATTTTGTTCCTATTTTTCCATTTTCTCATATTAATCCCATTCCCTTCTATTCTTTCCCCTAGCCCTCCCACTTCCTTCCCCTTTGCCCCTTTTCTTCCTATTTCACATTACCTATTATACATTTAGTCCTTATTTACACTTTCAGTTTCTCACACCAGAGAAACTATTTGGAATTTATTCATGTGTGTCCTATTTATTTCACTTAAGAGTATCGCCTCAATGTGCATCCACTTAGCTATAAATGTCTCTAATTTCTCATTTTTTATGGCTGAGTAGTACTCCATTTTATAAAAAAACCCACATTTTCTTGATCCAGTCTCCAGTTGATGGGCATTTGGGCTGTTTCCCAGTTTTAGCTATTACAAACTGTGCTGCTATGAACATGGGTGCACATATATCACTGTGGTATGATTCTTTTAGTTCTTTGGGGAAGATCCCCAGCAGGGGAATAGTGGGGTCAAATGGGATTTCTAGTCCTAGTTCTTTGAGGTATCTCCATACTGATTTCCACAGTGGTTGCACCAGTCTACACTCCCACCAGCAGTGGAGCAGGGTTCCTCTTTCCCCACAGCCCCGCCAGCATTTGTTATTGGTTGATTTCATGATAGCAGCCATTCTTTCTGGAGTGAAGTGGAATCTCAGGGTTGTTTTCATTTGCATCTCTCGAACGACCAGTGATGTTGAACATTTTTTCATGTATTTATTTGCTATTTCTACTTCTTTGTGTGAGAAATGTCTGTTCATTTCAGATGCCCATTTTTGGTTTGGGTCTTTAAATTTGGGAGGTCTGATCTTTTGAAGTTCTTTATAGATTCGAGATAGTAGACCTTTGTCTGAGGAAGAGCAGGTGAAGATTTTTTTTGCACATTGTGGGTTGTCTCTTCACACTGCTGGTGGTTTCTCTTGCTGTGCAGAAGCTTTTTAATAAGAAGAGATCCCATTTGTTGATTGTTTGTGCTAGTTCACGGGCAACTGAGGTTTTGTTCATAAAATCTTTTCCTACACCGATGTCTTCAAGGGTTCTACCTAACCTCTGTTCCAACTGGTTCAGAGTTTCTATTTTAATATTTAGATCTTTAATCCGTTTTGATTTTAGTTTAGTGCATGGTGAGAGATATAGGTCTAGTTTTAATCTTTGGCAAGTTGAAAGCCAGTTTTTCCAGCACCATTTATTAAAGAGGCTATCTTTCCTCCAGTGAGGGTGTTTGGCTCCTTTGTCGAAGATGAGATGGCTGAGTGTGTCTGGCGTTGTTTCTGCATCTTCTAATCTGAAGAACAAGAGCTTTTTGATACAGACTTGCTCCCACTTTGGATTATTAACACACAAATACAAATACAAAAGCACATAAATTTTTATGCACTAAAGATATGTACAAAGAGCCTGAAATCCACTTGTACTTATTTATTCAACAAATGTTTATTGGCTGATTATTGGTGTTTAGATAGAATCTGGGGCTTGCTATGTGTGAGTAAGATAGATTAATTTGAACAGTAAAGGCCATAGGTTTTAAAGAACCAGGTGCTAATTTAAAGTAAGAAAATATACGTACTGAGAAAGTAATGCTTTTTTTTTCTTTACAGTACTGGTGACTGAACCCAGGGGTGCTCTACCACTGACTACGTCTGCAGCCCCCCTGCCCTTTAAAATTTTTTTCCTGCTTTTTTTTGTTACCAGGGATCGAACTCGGGACCTTGTGCTTGCGAGGCAGGTGGCGGAACCACTAAGCTAAATCCCCGGCCCATAAAATTTTTTTTTTTTCGGTGCATAAAATTTTTAAAATTTGGAGACAGGGTCTTCCTAAGTTTTCCAGGTGGGACTCAAACTTGCAATCTTCCTGACTCAGCCTTCCTCAGTGCTGGGATTCCAGGCAGGTGCTACTGTCCTGGCTAAGAAATTCATATTTTTAAGTAATAGCATGAGTGTTTATCAGAAGATAATAAATTATTAAAGCTTTCTTTAAGACCACTCCCCCCCACCCCCGTCCTTTACAACCTTCTCAGGAACCTTCAGTACTAGTTACCTTTCTTTTTCTTGTATATCCAGTTTCCTTGTCTCAAATGGACCTTGTCATCACCTTGACCTGCTGGAGAGTTGTTTCTGTTTAAAGACTATAGAAGCACATCCTGTTGTAGTCACTTGTCCTCCAGCTACTGTTTGCTTTCTTCCCTTTCACCGTTAATCTTATACAGGACTGTCCTTATTCATGGTGTTTGTTTAATGATTTCCACTTCTTTCTTAACCAACTCCAAACTGTGTTCTGTTTGTATCAGTTTGCTGAATTTCTTGATGACCTTCATATTGGGCATTTTCGTATTTATACCACTTAACCTTTCTGTGACGCTTGAGGGTTTTGTTTAACTTCTCTGGAAATCATTCTCTCTCCTCTGTAGAATTCATTTTTCTCGACACAACTATTAAATATTGTGCCTCCTCAAGGATCAGTGGGAGGCCCTTTTCTCTTTCTAATCAACACCATTTTCCCAGACGGTTATACCCTTATTCACAATTACAGTTACTTGTTACTTGTGGGAAATTCGCGACTCCCAGGCCTCCTTTCTGACCACAGACCCATATACCCAAGTGCTTACCTGGACCTTTGCTTTTATAGGCGTCTCTTAAGCACTTCAAACCTACTGTATGTGTAACCACATTGGCGATCTCTTTGGATCCCATGTGTGGATCTTAATGCACTGGGATTCAGTCAATGCCCTTGTCCAGGCCCAGCCCATAAAGAGAAAACTATACTAAAGACTGCAATTTTCAAAATTACTTTTAAACCCTCATTTTATAATTGCTTTCCAATTTTGCATTATAAGAAGACTTTTATATTTCTTTTGACGACCCTTGTAGCCTCACATATAGTCAATTTTTGCTTATGTTCCATGTGAGTTTGAAAAGGATGCTGAGGCAGATTACATTTTCCAAAGCTGGTTGTGCCACACATTTATCCAGCCCCATGTGCTCTTTCCTAATGTGATCGACAGTCCTTCCACTTAGTTGTGTATATGTTTTCATTCTCTTCCTTTGAGTTAGGGTCGGGGTTTGTGACTGGCCTGACCATTGAGTGCATTGTAAACAGTGTTACGTGACTGTTGAGTCTAGGTACTTATAAATCCTACTTTTGCCCAATGCTCTTTTGGAATTCTTACCTTTGGAAGCCAGCCAAAGAAGACTCAAGCCAAATTGAGAGACCAGTGTAGGTATTTCAGCTGATAGCCCATCTCTGGTTTCAGCTAGAGCTCAGCAACACCCATTAGACAGGAGGGGGAATGAGCCTCCAGATGATCCCACTCCCTAACTTCATGTCTTCTAGAAGAGGCCATAGGCATTGTAGCATTCAGAAAAGCCATCCTACTCTACTGTGGCAGAATTCCCACTACATAGACACTGTGAGTGATAATAAATTATTTTCTTAAGTTACTGATTTGTTACATAGTAATAGATAAGTAATATAAATACCTGTTCTCCTGTTATTGCTAACTTTAGTTTTGTCTAATATTAACTTATTTCCAGCAGATCTCCTTTGGTTCCGATTTGCTTCCTGTATAGTTTCCATACTTTTCCTTTTAAACCTTCTTTATATTTTAGAAGTATTCCTTATAAAGCACATGAACAAGAGATTTTTTTTTTTTTTTTTGTACCTGGGGTTGAACTTGGGACCTTGAGCTTGCGAGGCAGGCAGCAGAACCACTGAGCTAAATCCCCAGCCCACATATGAGTTTTAAAAAAATATGATTTGAAAATATTTAGTTTTAACAGATATGTTTATTTACTCTGATTACTGACATATTTAAACTTATTTGAAATAGTCCCTTTTGTGCTATTTACTGTATTTTCATTTGCTTTTTTCCGCTTTTCATTCTAGTCTTATCCAGATAATTCATTGAGCTTTCTCTACTTCTACTGTTTCCTCCACTAGTTTGGATTTCTGTTCTTTTGATGATTTACAAGTTTTAAAAATTTGAAAAAGAGACTATTCATTTATTCACCCAGCAAACATTTTGGGCATCTAGAGTGTGCTTAGTATGCTGGGCCTCACCTGGGAATAAAGCAAGCACAGCTGCTGCTGGTTTGGGCCTGTTATCTGGGGGCAGTCAGACCCGGGGCACACCAAAGAGAATGGAGTGACAGACTGTGGCAATGCGGTGAAGGGAGGGAACAGGCATTGATGGGGACTGACAGGCAAGGGCGTGGAGGACCCAATTAAGACAGGCTGCCCCTTGCAGGATGTGCTGAAGGGTGCAGGGGAAGAGACTCAGCTGAGAGGCTGGGTCAGGAGTCTAAGCTAGAGGTGAGGACAGGAGAAGCAGGATACAGGTCCAAGGTCCTGTGTAAACACACCGCTTCCTTAGGTATTGGCTTTTATTTTCCCCATGCTATATAGACCTTAACTGAAGCAGGTTGCTGTTGAGATTCTTTGAGGCCAGATATCACTTTTAGCAGATTTATCAAGTTTGGCTCATGATGCATCTCAGAGGTGCCAACCCCATAACTTCTGTGAACAGATTATCTGAATCGTCCTTTGTTGCAAAACATGAAGACAGCCTGTTTAAGGATTTATTTCAAGACTATGAAAGATGGATTTGTCCTGTGGAGCACCTGAATGATAAAATAAAAATCAAGTTTGGCCTTGCGATATCTCAGTTAGTGGATGTGGATGAGAAAAATCAGTTAATGACAACAAATGTCTGGCTGAAGCAGGAATGGACTGATGTAGAATTGAGATGGAACCCTGATGACTATGGTGGGATAATGGTTATATGTGTCCCTTCAGACTCTCTCTGGACCCCAGACATTGTTCTGTTTGACAATGCAGATGGACATTTTGAAGGCGTCAGTACAAAGACCTGTGGTCAGGGCCAATGGCATAGTCGTCTGGACCCAACCTGCAAACTACAAAAGCTCCTGCACCATAGATGTCACTTTGTTTCCTTTTGATCTTCAGAACTGCTCCTTGAAGTTCGGGACTTGGACTTGTGATGGATTGCAGGTTGATATCATCTTTGAGGACCAAGATGTGGACAGGGCAGACTTTTCTGACAATGGAGAATAGGAAATTGTGAGCGCCACAGGGAGCAAAGGAAACAGAACCGACAGCTGCTGCTGGTGCCCCTACATCACGTTCTCCATCATCAAGTGGCTGCCTCTCTTCTGTACCTTGTTCCTGATCATTCCTTGCAGTGGGCTGTCCTTCCTCACTGTGGTTGTCTTCTACCTCCCTTCAAATGAGGGTGAGAAGATTAGCCTCTGCACTTCCGTGCTTGTTTCACTGACCGTCTTCCTCCTGGTTATCGAAGAGATTATCCCCTCCTCTTCCAAAGTGATCCCTCTGATTGGAGAGTACCCAGTGTTCACCATGATCTTTGTGACGCTGTCCATCATGGTGACTGTCTTCACCATCAACATTCACTGCCGTTCTTCCTCCACACACAATGCCATGGCTCCCTGGGTCCGCAAGGTGTTTCTGCACCAGCTTCCCAAACTGCTGTGCATGCGAAGCCATGTGGACAGGTACTGCACCCCGAGAGAGCAGGCCACAGTGGGCGGTGTGCCTGGGCAGCCAGAAGTTTGCTGGGGCCTGCACTGGACTCCACCCACTACATCACCAGGCATGTGAGGAAGGAGCGCGCCGTGTGCAAGGTCATTAAAGACTGGAAATTCATAGCCCTGGTTCTTGATCGGATGTTTCTGTGCACATTTCTTCTGGTTTCAATTGTTGGATCACTTGGGCTTTTTGTTCCTGTTATTTATGAATGGGCCAATATAATAATACCGGTTCACATTGGAAATACAAATAAGTGAAACTTCCCAAGGGGTTGTGGAATGAGTTTAGTTAGCAAACACATCTCTTATGGCATCTGTACAAGTATGAAAATGTACAACTGCTTTAAAATTCAATGCAAGCTGTAGCCAATTAGCTGTTGGTAATATTGGTTTATGTTAGTAGATTGTCAATTAGAACATCTACTTGCATGGCTAAAGTAGTAATGAAAAACGGCAACAAAACAGCACCCACACTGTCCGAGGGAAAATCTCATGTTTGTATGCTGGCAAATAGTACACTCATAAGCACCAGTGAAGTCTCATCTTTGGAGGCTGGGCAAATTCCCTTTGTATTTGAAGATAGATTTAATTTTTTTTCAGGATTTTATAAAGGTACGTACTTATTTTGGTTTTGTTTTTTGAGATTGGATTCTGCTAAGTTGTCCAGGCTGGGCCCAAACACATGGACTCAAATGATTCTCCTGCCTCAGCCTCCTGAGTAGCTGGAACTGTAGGCATGTGCCACCATGGCCTGCTAAAGTATGCATTCTAAAATCCTTCTGTCCCGTATTCACTAACAGGTGATTTTTAGTGTATCGTACCACTACATTTAGTAAGCTGACTACTCAGTAAATAAATACTTGATGTGATGCTGATATTCTATAAACATCTTAAATAACTGAATAATGGGGACTGGAAAAAAATTTGAAGAAGAATATATACAAAATGATTTTTGAAAGTATATATCTTTTGAAGATGCACATGTACTTTAAGGAAAATAAAAGACTAATCATCTAAATACCTCTCTGCAAGCCAAGAAATATAGAGCATTGCCATTTTTCAGCATCTCCCCAATGCTTTTCCTCTATTGTATCTTCTCCCCACCGCAACTTTGATACCCTGAATTCTGTATAAACTACGCCTTTCCTTTATAGATAGCTTTTTGCCACTACATGGTATATCCCAAAACAACGTAGTATTTATTTCTCCTTCTGTGACTTGCTGCTTTTCCTTATGCCATCCATGTTGATGTGGGTAATAGCCTCATTGATTTTTCAAATATGTGTAACATTCCATTGTAAGCATCTGCAAAAATGTGTTCATTGTACTGTTGATCGATGTTTGCATTGTGTCCAACATTTTTTGCCATTCCAGCAGTGCTGCTCTAAACATTCTTGTATGAATCTCTGAGCATGTGTGCAAGGGTCTCTGCTTAAAAAGGAATGTTGGTTATTGTTAACGAGTTAATCAGTACTTTTAATACCTGACTTTAACAGCCTAATCTGTATCTCTGTCTTTTGCCATATGATTGTGACAAATTTCTATTTCACTTTATTTGCCACCCCTAAACATTAGTTGTTATTGTTATTGGTTTTCCCCCCACAAATAGGGCTTATTAATTATTAATTAGTACTCATTATTATTAAATTTACTAGACTTATCATCCTTATCATAATGCCAGTTCCTCTGTCACCATTGTTTCTTGCTTCTTACTTTTTCCTTCTGGGTCAGTTCCTTCTTATTCAAGTATATCTTTCAACAAAAATGAACTACTGTGAAAACAATAAATAATCTTTTTTTTCTGGACAATGTTCTTATTTCTCTGTCATTTTTGAATGATAAGTTTGGCATGAGTACAGAATTTTAGTTGAACTATTTTTTTCTTTGGCACTTTGAACATGCTATTCCATTGCTGCTTTACTTTTATTTTTATGAATGACATGTTCTTTTGCAAGAAGTCTGTTTTTATGTCCACAACCCCAGGTGACTTGAAGACTTGTTTCCTAACTGTGGTGTTCTGTTGTTTCATTCTGAGTATCTAAGTTTGGATTTGCTTGTATTTATCTTGTTGTAATGTTGGTGTGCTTTTCAAGAATTCTCATTTTCCATTCAAAATATTCACATCTATTATCTATTCATACCAGCCCTTTTCTTTTGAACTTGGAGATATATCTATATCTATATCATCTCTATCTCTATATATCTCTCTCTATATATATCTGTGTTTAATTATCATTTTATTTTAACTTTTTATGTGTTTGTAATAGAGACTCAATCCATAAATCTCTCATATCTCACAAAATACAATACTATACTATTTTATCTATTCTTTCCTAAATTATTTTCTCCTAACCCTATTGCTTTCCATGTAACAAGGAGGAAAGGAGAGATTTCTGATGCTTTCCAAAGGAAGGGCCTTATTTCCTGCATTAATGTTCCAGGATTTTTCTTCAAGCCCATAAGTTGGGTCTATTCTTTTGTGAGCATCCATCTGTAGTAATGGGCTCTTTGTTGGGGTAGTGGGACGTAGTGTGAGGGGAGGTAGTCTAGCAAGAGCTAAGGCAATCACCTAGGATGTTAAGGAGAAGTAAATACAGAAATGTTGGAAAGTCAAGGGGTTGTTGTTCATTTCCAATTACTGCATATTTAGGAGATAGTGGAATTTAGGCAAGAGAGAAAGAGGCACATTCCAATTACTTTCATAGGACCGCCATATAAATAATGTTGAACAACTGTAGGATTTACCTCTTGAAACCTGAAGTTACTGCTTTTGTTTAGCAGCTGTAATTTTATAGATCTTTTCACAGATGATACTAACTTGTGAGTGGTCAGTGCATAGTATACTTTGGACACAGGGAATTGAAGTTAAAAAGCCAAGATTTGATTTGAAATGTGAAGTTATAGCTTTCTGTTTCGCGAGTTTCTTCTGAGAAATGACTGCACTCTACCGAGAGACAGGCTGATTGTACCTATTAGCAGGTACATATACTCAGGGAGGCCAGTGGTGGGGTCTGGGTTGGGAGGACTACACACCTCAAATAAATGGAGTGCACTCCCCTAAGTAAAACTTGTTAGGCAAGTGAAAATAGAGCGTACAGAACAGATGACAAAATGAATAAGGAAATAAATGCTCGGTCAGATTGCATGTATCGTATTATTTTCTTGTCTACTTTTTATAAGCCATTCCCCTTTGGAGGAATTCCTATACCAAAAATTGTGACTATAGATTTGGCTAGATTGTCTTTCAATTCTGAGCAGGTATGTGTGATGCTTTCAGTTTAACTGTGCATTAGCCCATTTTCTATTGCTGATAACACAATACCACAGACTGGATAAGTAGAAAAAATAAAAGATTTGTTTTGATTTGTGGTTCTGGAGATGTGAGGTCAAGGGATCACATTCGGTGATGGCCTTTTTGCTGGCAGAGTTTCAAAGCTGTGCAAGGCATCGTTTGGCAGATGACAGGCAGCACAAGTGTGTGTGTTTGTCTGGTTTCTCTCCCTCTTCTTGAAACCACCAGGATTCAATCATGGAGTCTCCACCCTAATGACCTTGTCTAATCCTGATTACTTCCCAAAGGCCCCACCTGTAAATACCATAGTCAGATTGAGTTTCCTCATTTTTTAATACCTCTTAATACTGTGGGAATGGCATTTTGACACATGAAGCCTTGGGGAATACTCAAACCATATCCAAACCATAGTAAATTTTTTTATTGGCTTCTTGGGCAGGAGGTATGAGGCACACATTTTATTAATGGTTTATTTGGCTAGTGCCACATAGTCTGATGTATGGAAATTTTATTTAGAAACATGGAAAGAAAACATTTGGAGTTTTACTTGCAGACAACTCAGTCTTTCGTTTTTATCTCTTTGTAGCTTTGAAGCTCAGCAAAGAAGGGAAATCCATTGAAAATAGTCCATAGAGGTAAGTGTATATATTACATGGCCTTGACAAACATTGCCTTTACAACATTGATTTTCCTTTTATTCAGAGATTTAAACACTTGAATTAAAGATATAGCTGACAGGACAACTTCCTTAACCACCTGCTTGTCCTCTCTCGTAGGCAAAAGTGCTGAGCAATAGTTAGCAGAGAGCAAGAAGAAATAAAATGATGTGTTGAGGGTAGCCAAATGCAATTGTATGCTTGCTGACTTTGGCTTTCTTTTCCGAAGTTAAGACATTCCAATGGAGTTCAGTTTAGTAAGATTAATGCTAGATGGAAACAGAATGCTCTTGTACCACTTCTGGTGGTACAATAGTTAAATAAAACCAGCTGGCCAAATAAAGCATTTGAAATAAGATGCAGAGTGGCATTTCAATTGGGTTGGATGAAATTTATCGTGAAAGTCAGTTGTTCAGTTGCACGGAGAAGCTAGTTTTGTAGAAAGGAGAAAGCCAGCCAGTTTGCTGTAGCTAATTGCATTCCACCCAGTCACCCTTAAGTGAGTTACAGGAAGTGAACTTCCAAGACGGAAGCAATGGGAAAAGTACCTACTTAGGCTCCTGTGAAACATTACCTTCAAGGTAGTTTTTACATGGAAAAATGTAATTGTTTCCTCTTTGCAAGGTATATTTATAAGCATACCTCTGTACAACATTGTTCTTTGATTCATTGTTTAATTTCTGTTCTGCATGAAGTATTTTAATTTAGAAAATTCATTCTGGGGAATTACAGGGCTGCAGTTTCATCAAGCATCTTTGGTGGCCAGGGTGAAATATGCTGTAATTTTACATTTGTTTTCATCATCAATTACGTTTTTGACAATTTTAGGTTTTTTTTCTGTCGTTTTATTACAGTAATCATGACCGTGACCACTTTAGTTAAATTTGAAGAGTCATTTTGATTTACTTTATGTTTGCCTTAGTTATTCCTAAAACTTTATGACAAATGTAATTCTGGGCCTGAGATTTTAATGTTTATTTTGAGGATAAAGAAGAATTTTAAAAGGAAATTTGAGAAAATCCCTTTTGAATAATTAGAATAGGAACTACTAGAGGTCCATTTTGATGACTTGCTTTGGGTTAACCTAACTTTGGTGCATGAAGGCTGATGGGCTTGGAATTTTGCTATAATGGTTGACCATTACTGAAGAAAATACCATCCAAAAAAGTAGATAATTATTTCAATCATATAATTTATATATCCAGAAGTTTTGTATCACCTCTTGGAATGAAGCAGTCCCTAATAGCTTTCAGACATAAATGCTCAAAACTTATTGTTGTTAATATTGATGTAGCCATCTTAAGAAATTGACAGTCTTTAGATGTAGCTATGGTGCTTGCATTCCTCTAAGAGGGTGTTTTCATCTTGGTGCATTTGTTTTCTCTATCTCAGTGAAAATCTTTTATTGCATTGGTACTCTTGAGTCTGATGTGGGTTTAGTGTTGCTTTGGCTGTTAGACTGTGGACAAATTAATCACTCTCTTCCTGATAAATTTTCTAATCTGTGAAATGGAGATGATACTATTGTTTGCCTCATATGGTTGTTGTGGAGATTAAAAGAGTTATTGTGCATCAATGACCTAGAACAGGTCCTGGCCTATCATAAGTGCTACTTATAATAGAAGTTAGCTGTTGCTGCTCTTGTTAATATTACTGTTGCCGTCATCATCTTCATCATCACCATCATCATCATCATCATCAGCAGCAGCAGCAGCAGTAGCACAACAGTACTCCTATGATATTATTCATCAGATATTTTGAGAAGTGTGTTCCTTTTAGAAACTTTAGGATAATGTTTCCAAAATTAGCTGTTGTTACCAAAGATGAGTAAAGCTGCATTGCCCTTAAGAATCAAAGGAAAAAGTAGGGGCTGGGGATGTAGCTTAGTGGTGCCACATCTCCCTCTCAAGCACAAGGTCCTGAGTTTGATCCCCAGTACCTGAGGGGAAAAAAATCTTTGATCCATTTAGATTTTAGTTGAGTGCATGGTGAGAGATATAGGTCTAGTTTTAGTCTTGGGAAAGTTGAAACCCATTTTTTCAGCACCATTTATTAAAGAGGCTATCTTTCCTCCAGTAAGGGTGTTTGGGTCCTTTGTCAAAGATGAGGTGCCTGAGTGCATCTAGAGTTGTTTCTGCATCTTTTAATCTGTTCCACTGATCCTCTGTTTTTTTGTTTTGGTACCAGGGATTGAATTTAGGACCTTGTGCTTGCGAGGCAGGCGGCAGCACCACTGAGCTAAATCCCCGGGCCCTACCATGCTGTTTTTATCACGGTAGCTTTGTAGTATAGTTGCAGGTTGGGGATTGTGATACCCCCTGCTATGTCTCTGTTACCTAGAATTGCTTTTGCTATTCTGGGTCTCTTTTGGTTCCAAATGAATTTTTGGATAATTTTCTGAAGCTCTGTGAAGTATGCTGTTGGCATTTCAGTTGGGATTGGATTGAATCTATATAGCAGTTTTGGAAGTATAGCCATTTTCACTATGTTAGTTCTTCCTACCCAGGAGCAAGGGATGTCTTTCCATTTGTGATATCCAGCATTAAAACAGAAACACTAAACCGGCTGGAAGAGAGGTCAGAACACTTGAAGACATTGGTGTAGAAAAGATTTCATGAACAAAACCTCAGTCACATGTGAACTAGCACAAAGAATCAACAACTGGGATGTTATCTTATTGAAAAGATTCTGCACAGCAAGAGAGACCAACAGAGTGAACAGACAGCCTACAATGTGGGAAAAATTTTTCACTAGCTGTTCCTCAGAGAAAGGTCTATTATCTAGAGTATATAAAGAACTTAAAAAAAGCAGACCTCCCAAATATAAAGACCCAATCCAAAAATGGGCATCTGAAATGAGCAGACATTTCTCAGACAAAGAAGTAGAAATACAAAAAAAATATGAAAAAATGTTCAACATCACTGATTATTTGAGAGATTCGAATGAAAACAATGCTGAGATTCCACCTCACCCCAGAAAGAATGTCTGCTATCATGAAATCAACCATTAGCAAATGCTGGTGGGGGTGTGGGGAGAAAGGAACCCTTCTTCATTTTTGGTGGGAGTGAAAACTGGTGCAACCACTGTGGAAATCAATATGGAGATACCTCAAACACCTAGGATTATAAGTCCCATTTTACCCAGCTATTTCTGCTGGGTATCTTCCCAAAAGAATTAAAAGAATCATGCCACAGCGATGTATATACACCCATGTTCATAGTGGCACATTTTGTAATAGCTAAAACTTGGAAATGGCCCAAATGCCCATCAACTGGAGACTGGATAAAGATGTAGTTTTCTTTATAAAATGGAGTACTACTCAGCCATAAAGAATGAGAAACTAGAGACATTTATAGCTAAATGGATGCATATTGAGGCCATACTCTTAAGTGAAATTAATAGGACACGTGTAAATACCAAATAGTTTTTCTAGTGTGAGAAACTGAAAGTGTAAATAAGGATCAAAATGTATAATAGATAATGTGAAATAGGAAGAAAAGGTCCAAAGGGAAGGGGAAGTAGAAGGGGTAGAGGAAAGGAAAGAAGGGAATGGAATAAATATGAGAAAAGGAAAAAATAGAAACAAAGTCTTTGTAAATAGGGAGGAGTGTAGGGGTTGAAGGGAGGGCAGGGGAAAGGGGAAAAGAAGAACTAAGAGAGATTATGTAAAGATGCAAATTTCCAATGATGAACGTCATCATACTGTATACCTAAAATGTACCAATACACTTAATGAATAAAAAAAAATAATCAAAGCAAAGGTGAATTCCAGGTTAGTATAAGTGAGCTTTTGGAAGTAAAAAGTTGTCATGTTGAAGTTTTGGAGACATAGGGAAGACGATTTGTGTCCAGTCGGTTACCATTAGGGTTTAATCTAGAGTGTTCCGAGGTGGGGCTTTTGAATGGTGATTGGTCTTGTGGGTGCTATGTATGCTGCTAGGATGTGGGCCCCATGGGAAGGTCGGGCAGACCTGGAAGGGTGAATCTCCCTCCTTGGCTCCTTCCCTCGCTCTCTGCTTCCTGGCCACTGTGATGTGAGCAACTTTTTGGAGCTAGCGGGGACCATAGACTGAAACTTTGAGCCAAAATAAACCTCTCCTCCTTTAAGCTGAGGGTGTTGGGCAGTTTGCCCTGCATGGGAAAGTGACTAAAACAAGTACTAATTCATATAGGCTTCAGAAATTATAATCTTAAGAAATTAGTGATCTACTTCTAGGGTATACCCTCCACTTTTCTTCATCATTTATCTGTTTTCCCTTTATAGAACCTTTGTTTCCTGTAAACTGTAAGCAGGGGCCTACCCTCAGCCTAAACGGGGGTATATCACCACAAGCTTGGTTAAATGTATGCTTCTTTAGCTAAGGGGTTGCTGTTACCATCAGCAGAGGAAGCAGCAGGAACAGCAGTATCCTTATAAATTCATTCATTAGATATTTTGAGATGTCTGGTGTTTTAGAAGCTTCAGAATAATATTGTACATGTTAATTCTGTGTTGACCCTGGCTTTCAGGTAATGTGAGAAGTGAGTTTTCAGGAAGTGAAACCCTGTCAGCTTAAAGCATCAGGGAGACACCCTCCTTGGCTGGGGACAATTACTAATTAGTATAATCTTTAGAAATGATGTTCTAAGGAATTAGTGGTGTACTACTAGTTGAATGCTGAAGGGTTTTGGAAGAAAGCCAGGTAGCACTCCTTCTGTTCCCTGCCCGCTTTCGCCCTGGCTGGGCTCTCAATGACAGCATTTGCTGTGAAACCAGCAGAGGAACTTCCTATTTTCTGGCTTCCATGTCTGACTTGGCTACTGATGTCTCCAAGCCTCATTTTCTAGTCTGCCATGGGTTCACTGAGCCCCCGATAAGCCTTTTAAAACTCAGTTTTTCTTGCTTGTAACCACAGAACCCTACTTGGATTGGTAGTTCATATGTTAGTGATCTAGATGTAGCAAATGGGATATATTTGGAGGTATATAATTTAAAATATCATTCGTTACTTTCTTCCACCATGAAGAAATACCTGAATGTTTTGCAGTAGATTACCAGCAGTGGAGCATTTTCAATTAGGCTCTCAAAAATGAGCTATTTTGCTGGCCTCCCTAGTGCTCCTGAGTTTGGTGTGAAGAAGTCGCTCTTGGTTGCTTCTGTTAGTTCTCAGATATGTGTCCATGTTCATGAGTGGGGCTGGCAGTGCGAAGAGAGGCAGGAAGGTCATCTCTCTCTTTCGGAGCTTTGGGGGCCTGGGGATTGTAAAAGGACTGTGATTCCTGTTTGCCTTAGCATCTCAAAACAAAAACAGTTTTACTCTCTGCATGGTTGTCTAATTTTTTCTGATTTTTCATTTCTGTTTTTAAGATTTTCCCCCAGTTGCACAACTTCTTCTTGATGATGTATAAAATGAAGCACTAAAACTCCATTACTTTGTATAGTATCTGGCATTGCTTCTGGCTTCTTGAGAATTGAATGGAAAAGTTTTGTTTCCCTTTTATTTTGTTTATTTTGTTTTATTTGTTGACTACTTCTCTGTTCTGTGCAGTGGCTAGGACAGAGCTGGCTAATTTTTTTGCACAGAGACATCAATTTTGTACTCCTACGTGAATAAATAGTAGGAGAGCATTTTATGGTGGGAATAGCTTTAGATGAGATGTTGCCGGAGCTTCTGGTTTTGGCTCTGCCACTTGCTAGCTTTGTGACTCTGTAAGATTCCTAACTTTCCCTAACGTATCGGATTCTACATATGTATAATGAGGATAACCCTTGCCCTGTGTATTGCTTAGGGCAGTTTTAGGGGCTACATAAAGATGTTCGTGAGAGTCCTTCCCAAATTGTAAAGTGCTATATAACATGTAGGATGATTGTTATTATTGCATACATATTTCCTAAACATGTGAAAAAGTGGAGAGCTTGTTTTTTGATGTTGAGGACAAGAGGGAAAGTAAAGGAACAACTGTATATGGTGGTTTGCTAACTATTCTCCATTTGTACTTTCTGCTCCTCTCTCCAAAGGACCGTGCATCCCAGGAAGCTTTCCTCTGTGTCCACATCCATCTGGGCTCCCTTGTCCCTGGCTTTTCCATAGTAATAGCCAGTGGAAGATACTGGGTAACGATCTGGAATGTGAGGCAGGAATCTTGTTCCGTACCTTCCTCCTGCAGCACTGTGAGTTAGCAGTGGGTATGTTCCTCTAAGAAAGGGCACAGTACCTGCTGTGGGCCTCCTTTCTAGAAGCACAGATAGGCTTTTCTAATCTCTGGTAACTATCTCTTCTGTGGTGTTAACAGTTACAATTTTTGCTAACTTTAGGGGACTAGACCACCCATTATTGCCTTTCTCCACACGCCTGTGCCTGTCTGTGCCTGTCATTAAATTTCCCTCAGTTATTCACCTGAAGGTGCCATTGCTTTCCTCCTGCAACCCTGATTGTACAATGGAACTTTTTCTTTGCATTTTTTTTCTGCTATCCTCATTCACACCAATAGATAGTGTATCAGGGACAAACCAAGTGTGTAGTGTACATTTTAAGAACTGGACATTTTGGTGGAAGAGTTGGAAGGATTAGATCAATCAGTTTAGGGGGAAAAAGCAGGTTTTAGTAATTTCATAGACTGTATATTAACCCCAGTATATAAGAAACACAGTATTATATGAGTTATGAGTTATCCTTTAAAATTTATTTTTATTTTGCTCAAAGCAATGTGCTTATGTTGTTTAAATGCAACAGCATTAAGAAGCAAGTATTGAAAAAAACTGCACCTCCCCTTCTTTCTCCTCTTTCTAACTCTCTCCCCCTCTTCAGATGTCCTCCCTAGAATTGGCAACTTTCAATTTTGATGTTTCCCATGTTGATCTCTTTATTTTTCCTGATACATCAGTTTTAGCACTAGCTCTGTAACATTCCCTAGGCCTATCACTACTCATCTTCATGGCCTTCTAAAATAGTTATGTTACAATTTTTGTTTAAATCAAAAGATAATATTTATATCATTGATGAGCCGAATGATATATATAATCAGCCTGGACGGTTATGCTTTCATTGACATATAATTGTTTTCCTATTTTGGATTGATATATGCTTTAAAAAATTTGTTTGCTTTCCTAGTAAGCATCTCCTTGGTGACATAGGTGGCAGTGGCATCTCAGTTGTAAACGTGGGTTGTACTCGTGTGTACATTTTCTTGATGTGGTAATTGAAGCTGAAAGTAAGTAGTTTGTCCAACAAACAGGCAGACAGTGTTAGAATTGGGATAAGGTACAGGCAGCCTGCAGAGTCCGCATTCTTAGATGTTATCTACAAATACTGTCACTTCAGTTCGTATCATAACAACTGTAATAAGAAGAAATTGCGGGGCTGGGGATTCAGCTCAGTAGTTCCACCACCTGCCTTGCAAGTGCAAGGTCCTGAGTTTGATCCCCAGTACCAAAAAAAGAGAAAGAAGAAGAAATTGCTGCGTGCTTGCTTTGGCAGCACATATACTAAAAAGAAGAAACTGCTGGGGCTGAGAGTGTAGCTCAGTGGTAGAGCACTCAAGGCCATGGGTTTAATCCCTAGCACCACACACACACACAAAGTTGTTGGTTGGTTTCTTTCTTCAGAGGTTCAGAATCAGTAGTTGTATGATGAGGGACCAAAGAATTTTGTATAGTGGTACCTCAGTTCACAAACGTAATTCTTTCTGCAATTCTGGTTATAAACCGAATTGAACAAGAACCAAATAAAATTTCCCCATAAGGTCAACATTGAACCTAACCATTGAATTTAATTCAGTTCTCATCTAATTTAGTTGGTGATGAGAATCGTGGAAAGAATTAAGTTTGTGAATTGAGGTATCACTGTATTTCAAAAAGCTCCACAGGTAATTCCACTGATCATCAGGGTTTAGGACTTCTGTTTTATATCCTATCATTACTGTAATTACCATATCATGATCATCACTACCACCATTAGCAATAACAAATGACTGTTTTGCTCAGTGCTCTCCATATCTGACTAGAAATGCTGATGTCTGTTAAAGCAGCTTCTCTTTAACCTCATAGGTGAGATCATACTGCTGTATGACTCTGGTAAATACATTATCTGGTCATTTTTAACTCTGGCAGTTGCTTTGGGAGGACATATGTCCCATAGAAGTGGACTATGCTGTTTTTTTCAACTCATCTATCTGGTTGTTGCTTTCTCTAATACAAAAGCAAGGAGAATATTGTCCCTGTATTTACCCTTCACCTTTAAGGGACTCACCCCCCCCACCCCCCCACCCCTGCCCCCAAAAAACACGGCATCTAGGGAAATGTGAAGCTTTAGTAAAAGACAAACTTTGATGTCTTTGTTCTGTTCGATTTCTACTCCTGCCCTCCACGTTTGTAGCATTTCTTGTTTATCAAGCAGGAGAGAAGCAGTGAAATTTGGCCTGGGGTTTTCTCATTGCTAGGTGTGAAATTATTTCAGAACTTTAATAATAATACTTTGCATTTCTATAGTGATTTTATTTGAAGATCTCCAACTGTTCCTTGGTGTTAATAGAGCTTCGAAGCACCCTCTGAAGCAGGTAAGTATTATTAGAGAATATTTCCCTTCACATCCCATGTGTGACTTGAAAATGCTTTTGTATTATTTGGGAATCTCAGCTATTTAAAGTGCCATGCATACAGCACACTTCTTTATATTCAGTCTTCATTATTTCTCAGCACATGGAGGAGAATCAAGTAGTTTCTCATAAGTGGGCATGACATTGGAGAGAATGAAAATTAAAGCAATCTATTAGGGCCTTTTCTTTGAATGTTTTAAAAACATTTAATAATGTTCATCGGCTCTGGAATTTTCAGTTTTACAGTTACTTTTCCTTTTATGAAGTGGCAGAATTTTCAGGAATGATTATATTGAATAACTAAAAGGAGCTCAGCCTATCAATGTGCTGCCCTTTAGGGGTTCAAGATATGTCAAACCAACTGAAAACATGCTGAGTTTGCATTCTGATTTAAGGGTTTCATTTTGAAAAAAATGTTTTGGGGCCAGGGATTTAGCTCAGTGGTTCCGCTGCGTGCCTTGAAAAAAATGTTTTGAATATTGCATGCATGAATTTAAAAGTATTTACTTATTTTTATTTGAGACAGGATCTTGCTAAGTTGCCCAGGCTGGCCCCCAACTCAATCCTGCTACCTCAGCCTCTGCAGTAGCTGGGGTTATAGATTTAGGCTGCTGTACTCAGCTACATGTGTGAATTTTTTGTTTTTTTGTTTTGTTTTTGGTACTGGGGATCAAACTCGGGACCTTGCACTTGCGAGACAGGTGGTGGAACCACTGAGCTAAATCCCTGGACCTACATGTGTGAATTTTAATCATGAATGTGTATGTACTTGGTTACATTTTTTTTCCACTGAATTTTGGGATTTTTTTCTTAGTGGTGCTTGGGTTTTCTACTCACGTAGGGTCATTGATGTTAAAGTGTTGCAGGTCTGCCATAGCACGGTTCATTCAGAAAAGGCCGTCTGATCTTCAGTCCACACCAGTCACTTTGCAAGGCCCGTGTCCATCTAGTGCTGTGAAGCTTTGTTGTATCTATTCAAAGGAGATTGAAATCTACACTGTGATTTCAAGGCCCCGGTGTTCATGTTCCCAGCACCCTGCCACCAACCTGTCAAAGGTTCTGTCATCCCCTAGAGTTCTACCAGGAAGCAAATGCCAACCTCTACTACTTTAAGGAACTGGAACACCTCTACTTTTTCCTCAATAGTAGGAGAATCTATTTTTCATTGTACTGCAACTGTCTACCTAAAGAAGTTAGAGGAAACAGAACAATTTTAAGCAAAGCAAAACAGTACAAACATCTTTTTTGTCCTTTCTGCTGGTGTCTAGTACATTCCTTTCCATGAATTTAGATTCTAGGGGAAAAGTCCTTAATGGGGACAGGATTTTGGGAGGGGGAGTTAGAAATTGCATTCTAGTACCTTCTGCTTTTGGAATATGCCTGAGAAAAAGGCAAGATACAATCTAATGAAGTTCTTGAAATGAGAAAGGGAAAAGCATATGCAGGAAGGAAAATGTAAAGTATGAATTGGCATTTTAAAATTATACTGCCCCTAAGTTAACACTGAGAACAGGTGATACTTCCCCACTCATAGGATGTTTTATTATTCTCATGCTGCATGTAAAATGATCGCATGATAAATCTTTTTATCTGGCATCTCAGTTGTCTTTTTTTGGGAGGGGGTTCACTTAAGATCCATCATCTAAAGCTTTTGGGGAATGTTGGCAAAATTATGAATCTCTGCATCATTTTCTCCTGAGTCTTTGCTCAAAGGAGATCACATAAATTTGCTGCTAATTATGTGAAGATAGATTTATCACTTGAGATCCTTTTGGCTGCAAATAATCAAAAACTCAACTCAAAATAGTTTAAAAAACAAGGGAATTAAAAGAAAAAAGCTTCCCACCCTCTCCATGTATACCTGCTGAGCCTCTTAGATGTCATGATTGATAACAAGGCTTTACATTCAGAATCCTGGCTCTGAAGATCTGGAATCCTACTAAAATCCACTTTTCCCTGGTGTCAAGCAACTGGGGACCCACCGGGGTGCCTTTGATGGTTGTCACTGTGCAGCAGGGAGAGGATTTTGAATGCTAAACTGGTGACAGGTTGCTAAGTACTGTCAATTATCTTGTGAATTGCTCTACCAATTTACATTTGAAAATTCACAAAATAAAGCCCATCAGAATAGGGAAAATGAATTATCTCAAGAAAGGAGACCTTCTGGGGTGCATAGCTATAGGTTTGTTTGGTTCAGTGGCTCAGCAATATCATCAAAGTTGCGTATCTTGCTCCTTTTCTTCTGGCAGCTTCAGCATGTTGACTTAGTTCTTGGCTGGTTCTTTTCCTGGTTCTAAGATGGCTGCTTTATTTTTGGAGCCACATGCAGACATGGTGGCATTTGCTATCAGAAGACTCATTCTTGTGTGTCCTGTTTAAAAGCAAGGGACCTTCTCTGGAACCTCCCAGCAAATGTCTCTTCAGACCTCGTTTGGCTGATTGCACTCACTTAGGCCTTCTTACATCAGACACTGGTATATAGAATAGATTGCCCCAAGTGATACTTTGGTGCTTTCTAACTTTATTATTGCTGTGGCACATACAGAAAATAAGATTTGGCCGGCACAGTAGTTAAAGAGAAGTGGCTGTCCACAGCTGGAGGTGGCTTGTGGGGTATGAGTGTGTTGGGGTGGGTATGATTTTCTGCCTCTGGCTAACCCGGCTAAGCTGCTCTGTTACCTAAAGGGGTGGATATATGAAAAGCTGTACCTTTCTGTATTTTAAAGTATTAAGAATTTATACCTCATCCTGGATATTTTTATCTTCCATGGCTACATAGGTTTGTGGAGTGAGAACATGCCAGTAAAATTGGGGCTTGTGTTAGGATTCTCTAGAGAAACAGAACTGATAGGTAACTTATTTGTTTATTTATTATGGGAATTGGCTTATGTAACTGTGGAGGCCATGGAGTCCCATTGTCATCTGCACGCTGTAGACCTAGGAAAGGTGGGCTTGGATTCAGTACAAGTTCAAAGGCCTGAGAACCAGCGGAACCACAGTGTGAATGGCAGTCTGAGGATGAAAGAAGGTGAGATGATAGGTCCCAGCACAAAACAGTGAGGCAGAAAACAGAACACATCCTCCTGGGCTGGGGATTTAGCTCAGTGTTTCTGTTGCCTGCCCCACAAGCGCAAGGTCCTGAGTTCGATCCCCAGCAAAGGGGAAAAAAAAAAAAGAGCACATCCTCCTCCTTCCTTCTGTTTTGTTCTTCTCAGGCTTGCTATGAATCAGATGATGCCCACCTGCATTGGAGAGGCCACGCTACTTTGCTAAGTTCACGGATTCAAGTGCACTTGCATGAATTCAGAAACACTCTCACAGACGCACCCAGAGAGTGTTTAATGTGGCATCTATGCCAGGCAGCCTGATACATAAAATTCACCATCACAGAGCTTTACCTGTCAGGTGGAAGAGGGCAGCTGCTGTGAGGCCCTCAGCAGCGTCTGCTGCATGGATGCTTCCTGTCTTTGCATGTGTATCTATGTCCTTCTTTGAATCATTGGTTCCTTGCCAGAAGAGACTGAATCTTGCATATCTTTAAGCCCTTAGTACTTATTTTGAGTATATCGGTGAATGATTATGTACTCAGTGGACTGATGCATTCAACTCTATTCACCTTCTGTAATGTGCCAGGAGTGTACTATGTGAGGTGTGAGGATTGAGGTGTGAGCTAGTGATTTTCACCCCAGGGAGGGAGACAGATTGCAACTAGCAGACAACCAAAGCATAGTTAGAAGTTATGCTAACCTCTACCTAGGAGATACGGGTAGGTGAAGCAGGGCAGGCCTCTTAGTTTGGAGTGCTTGGAGAAGGCTTTTCTGTGTTAATGACCTTGAATCTGAGGTCTAAAAAAGTATCAAGGTCCCAGGCGTTCTCGTGAGAGTGACATCATCTTTAAACCCTGTGTGGCAATCCCTGACACACCGCCGTGATGCCCAAGGAAGACAGGGTGACCTGGAAATCTAACTACTTCGTTAAGATTGTCCAACTCCAAAGTGCTTCATTGTGGGAACAGACAATGTGGGCTCCAAGCAGATGCAGCAGATCTGCATGTCCCTCCGAGGGAAGGCTGTGCTGCTGATGAGCAAGAACACCATGATGCGCAAGGCCATCTGAGGGCATCTGGAAAATAACCCAGCTCTGGAGAAACTGTTGCCTCATATCCAAGGGAATGTGGGCTTTGTGTTCACCAAGGAGGACCTTACTGAGATCAGGGATGTGCTGCTGGCCAATAAGGTGCCAGCTGCTGCCTGTGCTGGTGCCATTGGACCATGTGAAATCACTGTGCGAGCCCAGAAGACTGGTCTGGGACCTGGGAAGACCTCCTTTTTCCAGGCTCTGGGCCTCACCGCCAAAATCTCCAGGACCACCATTGAAGTCCTGAGTGATGCATGGCTGATTAAGACTGGAGACAAAGTGGGAGCCAGCGAAGCCGCACTCCAGAACATGTTGAACATCTCCCCATTCTCCTTTGGGCTGGTCATTCAGCAGGTGTTTGACAATGGCAGCATCTACAGGAAGTACTTGACATTACAGAGGAAGCTCTGCATTCTCGCTTTTTGGAGGGTGTCTGCAATGTTGCCAGTGTTTGTCTGCAGATTGCTTTCCCAACTTTTGCATCAGTGCCCTATTCTGTCATCAGTGGGTACAAGTGGGACCTGGCCTTGTCTGTGGAAACATATTACACCTTCCCACTTGCTGAAAAGGTCAAGGCCTTCTTGGCTGATCCATCTGCATTTGTGGCTGCTGCCCCTGCACTGCTGCTACCACCGCTGCCCCTGCTGCTGTGGCTGCCCCAGCCGAGGGTGAAGCCAAGGAAGAGTGAGAGGAGTCCGATGAAGATATGGGATTTGGTCCCCTTTATTGATCACCAAAAAGCAAACTACAGTCTGCCTGATTGGCAAAACAAGGAATGAAGGCATAATTCTCTTCAAAAAAAAAAACTTTCAAGGAGGGAATCAGTTTGTACTGAGTAAGGGAAGAGGGTTCCTAATTTTGTGCATTGCAACTATATTTTAAGAATAATTTCTTTTTAAGAAATCAAGCAAAAGAACAGTAAGATGATGTGACTTACTCTAATGCCACGGCACAGCTTATTGGTTTTTTTACCCCTGTGGAACTAGAACTGGGGATTGAACTCAAGGCCTTTGCACTGACTACATCCCTAGCCTTCTCAATTGATTGATTGAGTGATTGACAGGGCTTTACTGAGTTGCCCAGGCAGGACTTGAATTTTGATTCTCCTGCCTCAGCCTCACAAAGTACCAGTATTATAGGTATGTGCTATAATGCCTGACTGTGGTTTACTGATCTGAAGGTGCATTGGACAGCAAGCGTCCTGAGGCTTTGGGTTAGGAAGTGGTTGGTCCTTAAAAACTAATAGGAGTAGAGCCAGGGGTTTAGCTCAGTGGTTCTGCAGCCTGCCTTGCAAGCTCAAGGACCCGAGTTTGATGCCCGGTACCAAAAAAACAAAGACCAAAAAACTAATAGGAGTGACACAGGTAAATAGATAAACATATGTTCTATGTGCTGTCTATCACTGTCTCCATCCTAAAGAACAGTTGACTGTCTCATCCTTTCTCTTTCCAGACTGGCTTATCTATTTTTCTCAGCATATATAATGCAACTTGGCTATCCCTGCAGCTTCCTTTGCCCTATTCAAGGGCCTGATAGAACTGACTGGAGTTCCTGCACTCCAATTCCCTTTTCCTAGAGAGAAGAACCAGAATGGACTGATGAAAGTTCTGTGCCCACCCTTGCTGGAATTAGCTGTGGCCTAGGCACAGGGTCCATCTGGCTGGCTACCTGCTTAACGCTGCTTAATCCTACTTGGCAGGCTTGGGAGCAGTTTTCCAGAAAGGTGGAATATAGGGCAAGCAGATGGATTAACAACCCTGTTAAATGCTGCTTTTCAGGTTCTCCATCCTTAATAATACTTACAGAGTCCCGATGACTTAAATGGCTTAGTTATCACCTGGATTATGTAGTTGAATACTGATACTATACATACTGCATATAGCAGGGAGTTAAGAAGTAGTGATGGTGATATTATCAGAGCTGAATGTAAGGTGTGATGTAGGTCTTTCTTGGGGTTGAGTTATTTTGTTTTAATGGAAATGCTTCTTTGTTTTGCATATGAAAAAGTCTTTTTGCAAGTTCCATTTTATATCTTTAAATCTCATAATTACTTTTTTCCTATTACAAAATTAGTGCATTTCCATTTCAGAATATTTGGAAACAAGATCCGCAAAAGAAGACAAAGTATAAATTGTTCCTAAGCCTAACGTTTACAGATGATCAGCTATGCTGCAGTGGTGGCGAACCTCTGGCACTTGTGCTGAAGTGGGCTTTTTGTTATCATTGAAAGCTCTAAAAGGTTTGCCATCACTGAACTATGGTGTTTTCGGTTTTTTTCCCTATTTAGTTTTCAAGTAGATTTTTTTTTTTTTAAAGAAGAGTGGTACCTACTGCTTCTTCCAGTTAACATATTCCAAATGTTGAAAATTCTAATACATCATCACTGTGTACTGCACCGTGCCCTATGGTGTGGATATCGCCTGTAGGAGCAGTTGTACAGATTAGAAAAGCACATGTGCTGCCCTAAGTGATCTTTAGGCAGAATGGGATTGGAATGCGGACCCAGGTCTGTGTCCCAGTGTAGACTGCCCGACTGGTTTCCAGAAGAGCAAGGTGATTACAGAACTTGGTCAGAAATTAAGCATGTGTGATAATGATCACTTGTCTGTTTGGCCACCACTTCCCTGAGGATAATTTGAATGAAGTTCATTTACTGTTTCGCAAGAGGGAAGGCTCAGCTTGAGCATCCCTGTTAGGAAGATAATCAGCAGCCCTTCAGGGTTCCTAGAAGCTTCTTTGCGGCTCAGGTTTGGGTGGCCCCTGCAGTCTGAGCTTGCTTCTCTGGATAAAGTAGATGCAGGCAGGCCAAATTGCTTTGCTCCATCTTACCCTACTCCAGGATGAATCTATAAATGCTACAAAAGGAAAGCTTGTGAACATATGCTGCACAGAACTCAGAAAATGTCCTGCCTGCTTAATCCTTTGCCTACTTCAGGGAGAAAAGTCTGTTTATACTTGAACTGAGAATTGAAGGATCACAAAAATGAAGATTGGATGGCATGCTAGAAATCACTGGTTGTGTTTTCTCATTTCCCTTAGAGCCATGGGTTGATTTTTCAATAAACCTGTGTCAATGGGGAAATGGGCTCCTCTTTCTAAGGTTCTGAGATTCGCTTCCAATTATGTGACTATGGCTAATGCCTTTTGAGGAAATGTAAGTCCCCCTGTCTGTACACAGGGTGTTCATTAGAGGGAATTTGGAGGGCTGGAGACTACCTCTTGAGGCCATTATCTGTTCCCTTTGCCCATGACTCTACGTGTAGATGATTGCAGATGGAGAAAGGCATTTTCTCCTTTTGAGCTTTTTGGATGGATTCTTTCACTGAGAGGTATGTGGAGTCACAGTAGAAGTGCATTAGCTCAGAAGGTTGGGAAGTTGCCCTTACACTTAGATTGCATGCTTGTCCTTTTGGTTCAATGATTCTCTTGCAAAAAAGTATTTTTCCTTGCTAGAATATTCGTGTGCAGATACTCACAGAAGCTATTCTGTGAATCTTTCTGACCCTGACGCATCTCAGATTTTGGTTCCAGGTCCCCTTGTGGTGAGCTATCCCATACTGGCGCTCTGGAGAGCTCTCTAGCAGGTCTGGATCAGTCTCTTGATCTTATAGAAGGTGCTGCAATTTTCCTGCATATGTCTCATTTAATGTATGTCTGTATCTTCCAGCTCTCTTAGACTAGAGGTCTTTAGGGCCATTTGCTTTAACACCAAAGGCATTGTTATAGACAATCATGATGAATAACTGTAAACATGAGTAGATGCCTGCCCAGGGTGGGTGTTAGCTGAGAAGCATGTGAATCTGCTTGAAGGGGCAACAGCTGGGATGTCAGAGTAGTTTACTGTCTCCTGGGTAGAAGCATTGGGGGAGTATTTTCTATCTGAAAAATATTACAGGCATCAGGTCTCAAATTTCCCCTCCTGTGGCTGCAGGTGCTCATCCTTCTGATTTAGAAATGAGGGGATCTCCACGGGGATTACGAGTACAGGAGATTCAGAGTGAGAAGGAAGGGAAAAATGCAGGGGCCTTCAAAATGGCAGTAAATTGTGGTCATCTTCATTTGTCGAGGTGTGTTTATGGACATACCTGCACATGATGTTCATGGTGACTGTTAGTGCCCCTGGCTGATGCTGGAAACGGGGAAGATACTGGGCAGCAGAATGACAGCATGTGGGCGTTGCACTGTAACAACATGGACCATTGTTTCTTTAATATTTATTATGGCATTGTGGTCTGTTTCCAAAAGTGTAGCCAGGCTTTTTGACTCCTGATATGCTTTTGGCTATGTGGAAGTTAATCACTTTTCTTGAGCTTTCTTCATTTGATCTTTATCACGGATCATGGGGCAGATACCACTCTTCACTCTTAACATGCAAAGAATGAACATTCAGAGAGCTTAGGTAAATTATCCCCGATTGCACAGCTTGCAAGAAGGAGGCGCTCTGAGAGTGCAGCCGATCTCTGTCCAGACAGGACAAAGGGAGAAGAATCTGTCATTTCTTTGAAAAAGGCCAGGAGTACAAATGGATTCATGTGGTGTCTCTCGATAACTTTGGATGTAGTTGGGATAAATTGGGGACATGCCATAGGCATGCAAGTGCCCCTTTCTGTACAGTTGATCTGTTTTTATCCATCCCCCACCCATTCATTCACGTTGGTTCCTTCGGCTTCACTCAGTTTTTTCTGTGAACGAGGCACCTGTTTGATTGAGAGTGGAGGTGTTAGGAGCAGTAGAGTTGATTGGAGAATTGAGGATCGGACTGTTGAGAAGGATGGCCAGAAGGAGCTAGAACATGTGGCACTTTGTGGTACATGTAGTGAGTTCTTGGAGTAACCTCTAGGTATTGTGTCATCTCCCATTGGGAACCCCAGTTAACATTCCAGAAATTTTGTCTCAGCGAAGGAACTGACATTTGTTCTGCGCTGTCAGCTACAATGAAGAGACCTATTAACAGCATGCCATTTTTTTGTGATGGCTAATTTGTGAGCTCAGACATGTATGTCCAAAAGGGTTGGCGCAGAGAAGTAGATGAAGGACCTTCAAGCCAAACAGTAGAGAGGACTTCCTCTAGGACACATATTTAGGGACAGCCCCAGATATAAATAACTGTGAAGTGGTGCATAATCTGCCCTTTCGTACCTTTACTTCTCATTGCTGTAGCATCTAATCTACCCACCCCTCACTTTGCTCCCAGCATTCAGACTTAACACACGCTCCTGCAGGTTCTCAGTTTCCTGTCTACCTCTTGTGGTGATCCTTCACCCTTTATCCTTGTTAGGGGACAGGGGAGATATCTATGTCTGTGTCTGTCTCTATCTATACGACACAATAATTACACATAAAGGGGTAAAATGTTGCAGTGCATACTTACATTACTCATTTACTCTGTAGTGTGCACTTAATACCAATAATTTATTACAGTGTTCTATGTGGCACATGAGATGAGATGAAAGAATATATTTTTGGTTAGTCACATTAAATTTTTTCAAGTTTCCTTTTTATGGCAAGTGATATGTTATATACAATGTTTATACAAGTGACATTGGATGTTTAGAATGTCAATATAAAATTGTCTCCTTCAAAAAGTTAATTTAGATCAGAAAAATTGAATTGATTTGAAGAAAAATACTGTATTCATAATAGAACTTTGGTTAACAGGTATAAAAATCATGAGGTTTTGGGACAATTATATTATTTTATCTGGGTATACATGCATGCCATTCTTTGTCTTTAGCTGGGAAGTATTGCTTATCTTAGAAGTAGGACATTTAATTGCTAAGGGTGGGGAGAACACTCCAAAAATCTTATTCATAGATGACTACCTACTTTGCTGTAATGATTGTCACCTAGTTACACATGACTCTTGTCACACCAGCCTTTTTTCGTAATTTTTACGCTGTAGGGAAAGGAATTCTTCCTTCATAGGATCCAGTTTTGTATAACTATGAGGCAGGTAGCCACAAAGCTTTTTTTTCATTAAAAAAAATGAACATGACCTAATGTTATAGTATGTAGACATGGCATCTATAGCAGTCACAGGGAATAGCAACATCAACTAACTGATAATTACAGGAAGATAGAATAAATAGAATATTTATTTTATGTACCAAAAGTAGCACCTAAATCTATTACTGAACAATTTTTCTAAAGGATAAAAATTGTCAAAAATTGGGTTTTTTTTAATGAAAAATACTCAGTAGGGTAGGAAAGAAAACAAGCAGCTGCAGCTTCAGGTGGGTCTGATGTGGTAGGCTTCTGGGGCTCACTGGCATGAGAGTACTTGGACTACTTGGTAGAGTTTTTTGTCTTTGAGTGGGCGTGTCATCAGGCAGACCAGGGACTATCAGAGCAGCGTGGTGGAATTAAGCACATGGCAGGCAAGGTGGTATCCTGGGATGACTTCAGCCCTGTGATTCTAGGTGATTTTCTCCCCAGTCCTACAATATATTTGGTTGGGTGCTTCCTACAAGTATGAGAAAGAACATCTGTTCCTTAAGGCCTGTTGTCACATCTTTTCCCAGCAAGGTTATTGCTACAAAAGTAATTTTTCATTGTTATAGAGACAGGTGCTGGCATTTTCACAGTATTTCTTTATTTGCTGTAGCCTCTTGATAGTTGATGAGTGAGAGATACTTTTTCTATTTCTCATTCATCTGTAATGTTACTATTACAGCCATACCATATCATTACTTGTTGGGTTTTTGTCTAGTTGGGGGGGATTCATTTTTCTACAAAAAAAAATTAATTTAGGCTACTCTGTCCCTAGAAGATGATTTGTCAAGCTAAAAATATCATTTTAATTTAAGAATACTTTTCTTACTTTAAATGAGTGAGGAAAAACAAACCTGTGAATTTGTTTTATTTTTTTCAGTAGAAAAATGGTGGAGATAAACTTTCTTGAAATGCATCTGTCTTATAAAAGTTTTACATTGGTAACTTAAAGGAACTCAGACCTAAAATGCTAACTGCTGTTGACTGTCTCCCTCTGCTCATCAAGGTTGACTGGTACAGCAAATCATTCACTAAGCACTTTCCTCTGCTCAATGCTGGCAAACAGCTGTTAGCATCATTGATAAGGTCTCTGCCCAAGAGTTCCTAGGGTCTAATAAATAGAAGTGGGGCAGTCAAATCAACTGATATATCATTTTGGACCAAATTAATTCTTAAAATAGTCTTGAGTTTTATACAGTGTGTAAATCAGCATTCTATTGTTTGTTACAAAATACCTGAGAAAATCAAGTTAAAAGGAGGAAAGATTTTACTTTGACTCATGTTTTCAGAGGTTTCAGTCCATGGTCACTTGGCCCTGTTGCGTTTGGGATCTTAATGGGAATGTGGTGCAGGAGGCTGCTCACCTCATGATGGTTAGGAAGCAAAGAAAGAGAGAGAGTAGAAGAGGCAAGGGTTCCAGTATTCCCTTCAAGGGCATGCTGCTAATAACCTAAATTCTTTCCCTTGGGCCTCACCTTCTAAAGATTGTGTCATTAGAAAGCTACCAAGGGTTCAAAACATGGCCTGTTAATATCTAAATCATAACATACAGACAACTATAACCTTGGTATTTAGTCTTGGCAAGTGTACAAAGCATGGTTCAGGCTGGTGCTCCCAAAACACTGGGAGTAGAGAAGAGAAAATGATGTAGGACTTTCATTGTCTTCATATTTCTCATGCATTAAAAACAAAACTAGGTTTAATTTACTATTTAATGGATTGATTATTGAGAAGATGCAAATGTAAATCTATTTAATATGTTATCTTCTGATTTTTTGTAAAGGAGAATGAATGTGGGCCGGGGATTTAGCTCAGTGGTGCTGCTGCCTGCCTTGCAAGTGCAAGGTCCTGAGTTCGCTCCCTGGTACCAAAAAAAAACAAAAAGGAAAAGAAAAAAAACATAAAAAGCAGAATGAACCTAATGAGTATTTGGTGTTTTTTAAAAACAATTATTGGGCCAGAGATTTAGCTTATTGGTTCCACTGCCTGGTTTACAAGCCCAAGGACCAGAGTTTAATCCCCGGTACCAAAACAAATAAACAAACAAACAACAACAAAAAAACCTAACAAGTGTCTACATTTTAAGTGGATTTGTTAATGAGTTATTAGTATGAAAGTTCACCATCTTGCTCTAAATCATTCACTGAGCCATCAGATACCTATGTTCTAGCAACAATTTTCTGGAATTTATAGCTGTTAAATTTTTTCCCATTCTGTAGCTTGTTTCTTCACTCTGTTGGTTGTTTTATTTGCTGTGCAGGAGCTTTTTACTTTGATATGACCCCATTTGTTGATTCTTGATGTTATTTCTTGTGCCATTGGGATTCTGTTGAGAAAGTCCTTGCCTGTGTGTATGTCTTCAAGCATTTTACCTATTTCATCTTCCAGCAGATTGTTTGTGCTTTAACATTTATATCTTTGATCCATTTTGATTTTAGTTTAGTGAGAGTTTGGTGAGAGATGGGGTCTAGATTCAAAGTTCTGCATGTGGATAGCCAATTTTCCCAGCACTGTTTGTTAAAGCAGCTATCTTTCTTCCCGTGTATGTTTTTAGGCCTTCTGTCAAAGATCAGATGGCTGAAAGTGCCTGAGGTTATTTCTGTATCTTGTATCCTATTCCTTTGACCCACATGTCTGTTTTTATAACATACCATGCTGTTTTTTAAAAACATTTTTTATCACTGTAGCTTCATAATATAACTTGAAGTCCAGATTTTGATGCCCTCTGCTTAGCTCTTGTTGCCTACAACTGCTTTTGCTTTTCTGGGTCTTGTCTAGTTCCATATGAATTTTAGGATTGATTTCTCTAGTTTTGTGATGAATGCTGTTGGTATTTTGATTTGATTGCATTAAATTTGTACATATATCAGTTTTGGAAGTATGGCCATTTTGACAATATTGCTTCTGCCTATTCAAGAATAGGGGATATTTTTCCACTTTCTGATGTCCTCTTTGATCTCCTTCTTTCACAGTGCTGTAGTTTTCATCATAGAGGTCTTTCACTGCGTTTGTTGTGTTAATTCCTAAGTATTTAATTTTTCTTGATGCTATTATGAATGGGATTGTTTTCCTGATTTCTTTCTTGTTGAGTTCATTATTGGTGTATGGGAACGCTATTGATTTTTGTGTGCTGATTTTGTATCCTGTTGCATTACTGAGTTTGGTTATTAATTGTAGGCGTCTTTTGGTAGAATTTTTTAAGCCTTCCATGCAGAGAATAATGATAATTTGGCTGCTTCTTTCCTATACATACTCTTTTTATTTCTTTCTCTTGCCTAATTGCTCTGGCTAATGTTTTGAGTAGAATATTGAACAGGAGTGGTGATAATGCATATCCTTATCTCATTCCTGATTTTAGAGTGAAAGCTTTAAGTCTTTCTCCCATTTAATATGTTGTTGGCACTAGGGAATCATAATTTTAATTGTGAAATGGTTTTTTCCAAAAATTATGAAGAATTGCTCCCAATAAGATTGATATAAGGTCTTTCTGTTCCTATTTTCTTCAGTATTTTTATCATGAATGGATGCTGGATTTTGTTAAGGACTTTTTCTGCATCTGTTTTGATGATCATGTGATTTTTGTCCTTGCTTCTGTTTATGTGATATATTACATTTATTTGTTTGTGTGTGTTGAACCATGTTTGCATCACCGGGATAAAGCCTACTTGGTCATGTGTTATTTTTTGATGATTTATTGCATTCTGTTTGCCCGTATCTTGTTGAGGATTTTTGTGTCTATGTTCATTCAAGAGATTGGCCTATAGTTCTCTTTTTCAGCTGGGTCCTTGTCTGATTTGGAATCAAGATAATGCTAGCTTCCAAAAAACCAGCTTTATAATGAGATACAGTACCTGTCATTCTCATGCTGTCTTCCATTTACTACCCTGCTTCTGGTCCAGGCCACCACTCTCCTGACTCCAAATCACAGATTTGTTTTGCCATGGCTTTGAATTTTGTTGGTATATGAATATCCTTTATCTTTTAATATATTCTATACTTTTTGAAACATTAAAAATATTAACTGTAGTTTAAAAACTAAACTTTACAAACTTTGTTCTAATGTATCTCCAAAATGTCAAACCGTCAAGAAAAGGCTTATAAAAAGCTAAGACATGTAAATAACCTATGAGGTTCATGTTCCTGTATATGACCACTAGGCAAAGACTAGATTACAGTAACTTATCTCACCGTGTTTTTCAATACAAGTTAGGACTTCAATTTTCAATTAATTGTCTTTTGATGTCACCATAGTAAAGTAATATAAATCATAACACCCAATTAATAAATATTGAATTAACTAGAAACATTAAAAAATTAAGTGTGATTTATAAACAATAGTGATTTATCATATCTTTTGACTACTGGGAAAAACACTGGAGTAGGGTAAACGTAGCAAACAAACCACGGCGATTTTGTTCCTTAACCTATTTGTTACAGGCTAGCGATGGGAGAAATGGCGGAGCTTGTGCTGGTCTTTCTCGCCCTTCAGTGTTCCTATGGTGAACTTGACTGACACTGAAGCGGAAGTGTAGCCCCGGCAGCACAGCTGCTGTTTGCATGCAAAAACCACAGTGCCAAATCCCCATGGCTCATCCCTTCATTTTGGTTTTATAGGAGCATGTGTACTTGGTATGCTGCCTGAGTTCAGCTTTCTTTACCATTTTACAGAGGGAGTTGCTATTGCCAGCCCTTTACTTACCAACAATTCCTGCCTTCTTGGTGTGTTTGGCAGTGTTGCTAAGACCATGGTCTGAGCCCAGAGAGCATGTTTTTGAATTTTATGTAGTAAAAAGAATCATACAGTAGGGACCTCTATGTATGTGATGTCTTTTGTTCAACATTATAATTGTGACATGTGGAAGATTTTCTTGTGTTTAAGAAACAATATAGACTCATGGATTTCAAATAAAATTATAGGTTGGGAAAATACTTTGGAAACTTTAAAATGCCTTGCAAATGTAAGGTTGGATTTGGTGACTGGGCATTTTAGTAATCTGAAGTATTTTCATGTGTTTTGGGAAAACAATTCCCCCAAATTTTTGTATCATTTAATTATTACTGATTGGTTCAGCCACACAATTTATATGTGTAAATTTGACAGTGACTTATACTGAATAACTCATTTATATCCCAAGGGAAGAAAATATAACATTTCTGGATATTAATGTTCCAAAGTTCATCTTAGAAATGTATACCCTGAGGTTTATTCTTGTACAGGTTAGTGGATACTTTCATATAATTGATTAATTAAATGGAAGGTAGAGTATTTTTGAACCTAAGGCCATATCTTAATTTTTCTTTTTATATTTAATTGCATAACTGTGTGAATAATGTATAATTAGAACATTTTTTTCTTTTCGTGTTGCAGTGTACATAGAATTTGTCGTACAGGTCAAACTACACAGTAGATTACCATCTCCCAAAGGCCTAATATGTAATGGTTTTCTCACAAAGAACACCCCACCACAGACCCCCATCAAAACCAAATTAAACCCCATCTTCTCAACACCACATTGCTGTGGCTCAGAACTTAGGGCTGGTGTCTGTTGGGTGTGCAAGTGGGTTCCTTGGCTGGATAAACCTCCTTCTTTCCTTTAGAAATGAAGATAGCAGTAGTACCTCTCAGTAGTGGTTGTTAGGACTCCACTATAACACAGTTGATGGGCACAGTGCTGGGCACAGTGTAAATGCTTGCTAAATATAAGTTACATTGTTATTAGCGTTCCCTTTCATATATCAAGCAGATAGTCCTAAGAATTCTTTCTTAAACTTTAAGTTAGAACAAAATTTCCTTAGGTGGAATATACTCACTTTAACACTATCTAGGCCACTAAATGCATGCTTGAAATATTTTAAAATAATTTTTTACAGAGCCAAATCCCTCAGAAAGTGGTGGTATTTTAAATGTTGGAACAAACACAGTATCATTTTTCAATGTGTATCTGATGACAATCTGGTTATTAGGTTGTCAGAATTTTTTGACAAATATAATGTTGGACTACTTAGTTACATTGCTTTAGAGACCATTGGGGCCACTGATCTGTTTCCTAATAATTTTTGTCTGGGGTTGCTTTGTTAAAAGCACACTTACCAGTCATGTGAAAAATATTTGTTTTTTATGTTCACTAAACAAGAAAAATCAACTTAGACCTGCTATTGTGGGGAATGATAGTGATACACACTTCTCAGAATCCGGATGTCCCACCCATCTGAAAGTTTTAAATGAGTGGGGAGAAATGCCAGAGAGGCCAAAAGTTGTGCAGGTTTTATCTCATTTTATATTTTGGTATTGGAAAATATGTAACCAAATCAGAAATTTTAGATACACACTTGAAATCACTTTTCATCCCCCAATTTATTTTTAAAGACCAGGAATTTCCTTATGTATTGAAAACTTAACCAGTGGGGTATAAACTAAAGAAATCGTATTATACAACTGCTTTTGTGTCAAGCTATAGTCAGGGTATAGTGTCAAAAGGGCATACAATTTGGAGGTCTTTAACACAAATAATAAAAAGTTATGAATGTAAAATTTGAAACAATGGTAAGTATTTATTTCAGTGATTTGGTTAACTGATTTGGTTGCCTATCTTTGAAGATCTGTCTACCAGAAATGCTGACGGCAGCTTCTCATCCCACTGAGAGCACTGGCTCGTAAGCGTGCTCAGTGCTCCCCAGTCCCACGGAGGAGGCCCTGGTATTTAAGCTTCTTCGGCATCGTGCCAATTCTTCCCTGCCTATGCAGACATGCTGCTCGGTCAGTGACAAGGTAGCTGGTTAGTAATAGCTGGAAAGCCGAAGAAGACGTTTATTTGGAATAACATGTAAAATATAGTTTCCAGCCAGCCTCGAGGTAGTATTACAGCTTTCTAAGTGAACTGAAAAAATAAAGCTTTATAAAATACGAATCTTTAAAGATAGTTCTCCAAAAATAGAATAATTTCAGGATATGTTGCCTTTAAGATTAAGTCACTGTAATGCAAGATCCATGAGAAAATGTCTTAATAAGGGAGGGAGGAGAAAGGGAGGTTCGATATTGGGTAGCAAAATAACAGTTCCACAGGAAGAATAAGCTTAGTGTTCTACAGCACAGTATGGTGACTGTTTTTTGCCATGATTTATTATATATTTTATAAAGAAGTAGAAAAGTTTGAAGGGTCACAACACAAAGAAGTAATAAATGTGTAAGGAAATGGAGGAGCTAATTGCCTTGATTTCATCATAAGATTTTATATTCTTATATCAAAGTACCACAGTATACCTGTAAATATGTATAACTATTATATGTCAATAACAGTAAGTAAATATCTAGAATATAACAATGAACTGTTCTAGAAAAAAAATGTTACTAAACAGAAGAGGCATTGACATTTTCTAGAGATCTGTTTCCTCAGGTGTTGATTTCTTTGTCTCACATAGTAAGCTTCCTGATGGAAGAGCAACACTAAACAGGTAAATCTTTATGGTATCTTTGGAATACAAGGATTGCAGCACTTGGCTACCATCAGTAGGGCATGAGTTGCTCTTCTGTTAGACAGACATTTAATAGACCCAAGCATATCAATTGCCTAACACCGTGAGCTTTCATGACTCAAAGTCTGGAAATAGCTCTGCAGGTGAGTGTTTTCGTTCTTCGCCATGCATATAACCTAGAGTAACGTTGGTGAACCTTTTAGACACAGGCGCCCAAACTGCAGTCCAAAACTCACTTACTTATCACAAAGTGCCAACACTGCAATTAAACCTGAATACGAGGTTTTAGTTTAGAACAAAAAGAACTACTACATTAACATATTTTGTCTTAAAAGAAAAATAATGTGCGTGCCATAGGTTTGCCACTGCTGACCTAGAGAAACCTGAAACCCAGGTCAGCCTTTTTCTTACCCCCCAGGTCAGCCTTTTGATTCCTTACATTCAGCAGTTCTCTAAACATTTATCACAGCTTTGTTGAACATTCTGAGATATTGGTATTTTTCTATTATGATTTTCTGTAGGAAAATGTGCCAGTTAATCTTGATTCTCGTCATGACTTAAGGGACTCCTGGAGAGGTGATCGGACTGCTAGGACACTTAGCTCATAGCTGAATGGGCTGTTAGGAGCAGGGGCCTAGCTAGAGGATGAGGTCCCAGGAGCATGACCTTGAGGACTGTATCTGATCCTGGGCCTCTTCCTCTCTGGCTCTTCCCCTGTTCTTTGCCTCCCTCATGCCTCGAGTCAAGCAGCTTTCCTCTTTCATGCCCTTCCATCATGATGTTTCTGCCTCATAGCCACCTAACTGTGCTCTGAAATCTCTGGAACTGTGAACCAGAATAAATCTCTCCCCTTGTGGGTGTTGGGAATTTTATCCTACTAATGGGGAAGCAAACCAATGCAGAAAATGAGAAGAGATCTGGGCTACCACTCTATGCAATTCCAAGGGGTATTAAAAGCTACTAGTAGCTGGGTATGGTGTTTCATGCCTGTAGTCCCTGCTACTCAAGAGGCTGTAGTAGGGCTGGGGATTTAGCTCAGTGGTGCTGCTACCTGCCTCGAAAGTGCAAGGTCCTGAGTTCAGTTTCTGGTACCAGAAAAAAAAAAGGCTATAGCAGGAGGATCACCAGTTTGAGGAGAGCACGGACAATTTAGCAAGCTCCTGTCTCAAAATGAAAAAAGATTAGGGGAAGCACTGGCTATAGCATGGTGGTAGAATTCCTTCAAACCCCAATACTGGAGGGAAGGAAAAGAAAAAAATACCCAACAACTAATTAGGCAATTTTGAGTAGTTACCTGTATTTTTAGTCTGTCTATGCTTCTATAACGAAATACTAGAGACTAGCTCATTTATAAGCAGTAGAATTTGGTTTCTCATTGTTCTGAATGCTGAGACAACCAACATCAAGGTGTTGCTGGATTCCTACCTGGTGAGATTGCTCTCTGCTTCCAAGAATGGCACTTTATTGCTGCATGCTTTTAAGGGGAAAAATGCTGCGTCTTCACCTGGTAGAATGGTTAGGAAAGCAACCTGGACCTGTTACCTAAGTGCGCTAATCCAATTCATGAGGGCTGTGCTCTCATGACTTAATCACCTCCCAAAGAGCACACCTCTTAATACCATCGCATTAGGGTTTAAGTTTCAACATGAATTTTGGAGGGGACCTCATCATTCACATGATAGCTCTTATATTGTAAGATCAAGTTGAGTTGATGGTACAGGTCATGTGTTCATTACTTAATGAAAAATTTCCTAGAGCTCCATTTGGTGACTTTGTTGAAGGGGTCAACCTGCCTTCAGGGAGAAGGATGGATACCATCAAGTGTTTAAGGGAGGATTTGGTCGACATTATTTGAATTACATTTAATTATTATTTGTTGTTTATTTTTAGTTTTGATTTATTATGTGTTTATTTGACAGACTGTAAGGTTTTTATATGCATTACTGGCTTTGATTTTCTTCCTAATACCTCTCACAATATCATGTTCTTTATTCTTTTCTCAACCTTGTATGTAAGTTTCACAACAGCCCCATTGGGATTCACATCTTCTTGTCATTTAACAAATGAGGACATGCAAACATAGTAAAACAAAGTTTTATGTTTTCCTCAACATTCTGTAGTGTTTTCCACCAAGACTGGAGCCCGAGTGCCTGACTCCTACCTTTAATGATCTAGAAGGTCAGATCTGGGAATCAGTGCTTTCATAATCAACTCATTGCAAATAGGTACATAGAAATGCGTGGTGACATCTAAATAGCTAATTTCATTTATATAGACACATTTTCAAGGCATTTAAAATGTCAGAATAGCCTGAGAAATATGTGCAAATAATCTAAAATTAACGAGTAGAAAGGATTTAAAGATGCAACAGTGTCCTAATAACTGAAAACAAAGTTTGGCATGGCTATAGCATGTGAAAACTCACTTCTGATAGTAAATACCTGCGAAATCAAGTACTGTAGTGTATTGGGAAGTTAACCAACACTCAGGGTGTTACAGGTGGAATTGTGAGCCACCCCTTCCCCAGAATGCACTTTGAGTAGATAAAATTTGCCAGTGTAGATGAATCATGCAGCTTTCTAAATCTTTTCCTGATGATCTGTATTTAATAACATGTCTATTTATTTAAAATGATTGTATTTGTTCATATAAATTACATCTGTAATTGTTTCTTTCTTTGGGATTATGGTATAATTGTTTTTTCATGGTGGTTCTTTTGAGACTCTGTAAGCGTTGTTGCTTATACTTATTTTAGAGTCACTGTAATCAGTGGATGTGTATTTTGTATGTGTCACAAGACCTCGAGTTTTCTAATCTATTTTTAATGTTCCCAAAGCAGAACAGAAAGCATAAAGAGATGTGGAGACTGACTCCATGTGTTAGCGGGGTAAGATGTAAGTTGGTACCTTTTCTAGCACCTATGACTCCTCTGGCCATTCTTCTGCATCCAACCTCTAGTAGATACTCCCCTCATCCCTGTCAACCTTATGTGAGTATCATGGGGTCCTCACATAAGTTCTCAGCTACTGCAGGTCATGATTCATAAGAAGAGTTCTTTTCTGATTGCTCTTTGCTTAAATAAAGCAATCGCACAGTGAGAGTCCAGAGCACTTCAGAGGGCCCTGAGTATATGACACATGGGATGACAAGTTAGAAGGGACAGGTGGCTGATGGCTCAGGGGCCCTGGGCTTTAGGTGAGGAGGAACGGAGTCTGGAGATTAGGGCTGCTGTTAGGCTGTGTGCATAAAGCTGCTTCTCCTGAGCCTGGCTGGGTGCCAGGCCTCCTGCTTAAAGAGCCAACTTTAAAGGATTACATTTATCCTTCAATTTCCCTGTTTATGGCCAGTAGTATCTTTAGGTCCTCACAGGGTAGAGCAGTAGGAAATTTGTATTTTTTCCTGTGAAACTTTCTTTCACTGAAAGTTCGCTGGGAAATGTGTACTATGTTCTGCAAATAAATCCCAGAGGTATAATGGACTATGTATGCATATATTCTATGAAATACAGTGAATTGTCACCCATTGGTGATACTTTGAACTTTCTACCACCAAAGATATCAGAGACATTATAACAAAAATAAGTATTCCACATCTTTAGAAAAAACACAGATACATAGACATACATACTGACAGACAGACACACACATACTGAGGTCGTTTTTAGTCTTTAGGCAAACACAATTATTAGCAAGGAAATTAGCAAGCACCTTTTGGAGTGATGGATGGATTACAGAATTGTCAAAGTTGTCAAAACAAATCAAAATATGACTGATTGAGGTTTTTAAAAAGAGATTTTTTCCTTTGGAGCACCCTTTAATCAAGTACAGCAAAAAGAAAATTCCTTATGGTTTCCTAGAGGAAAGGTGTTAGGAGGAGTGGCCTCTACCACCACAGGCAATACTTAGGTGTACCTGTATTTTGTTTGGTCTTTACTGTATTTGTCTTTACTGTATTTTTTACAGTAAGTTTTGTTTAACCTTCTAACATTCAAAACAATATCATTTTGGCATGTCTTTAGCAATTAACATTTTGCATATGTGCATCTGTTTTCATTGAATCCACCCCCAATGCAGCCCTCTTGCTTCTCCTTACTCTTCCTCTTATCATCTTCCTTCTATTTTCTTGTCATCTTTTTTAGATTCCATGTGTTAGGGAGAGCCAAATGTATACCACAGAGTGGTAGAACTGGCTAGTATGGTAGCTTTGTTTTTAATACTTTGAGGAACCTTAATATAGATTTCCATAGTGGCTGTATAAAGTCATATTTCCAACAGCAGTATAGAAAGGTTCCTTTTACCCTGTCTCTCACCACTATTTATTGCTTTTGTATTCTTCATAGCCATTCTGACTGCAGTGAGATGGGATGTCAGCGTAGTTTTGATTTGCATTTCCCTAATGACTAAAGATGTTGAACATTGTTTTTATATACTTATGGCTATTTGTACTTCTTTTGAGAAGGATCTGTTCAGCTCATTTGCCCATGTATTCATTGATTAAGATTTGATGTTTTGATGGTAGGTTTTTAGAGTTACTTCTATTTTTCTAGATTTTAATCCACTGTCCGAACAGTAGCTGGCAAAGATTGTTACGCTTGATCTTAGCCAAAAGGCCAAGAAGTGATGGCAAAGATTTTTCACCAACTTTGTAAGGTGTCTTTATTGTTTTTTTTTTAATGAAGAAATGTTTTAATTTGATTCAGTCCCATTTGTTGATTGTTGCTGCTATTTCCTGTGCTATTGGAGTCCTATTCAGAAAGTCTTTGCTTGTACCTATGGCTTCAAGTATTTCTCTTCTGTTTTCTTTTACCAGTTTCAAAATTTCAGGTCTTACACATAGTTTTTTGACCCATTTTGAATCAATTTTTGTACAAAGTGAGATAGAGGGATCTAGTTTCAATCTTCTACAAATGGATATCCATTTTTTCCAGCACCATTTGTTAAAGAGGCTGTCTTTTGTGCAACATATATTTTTGGTCCCTATGTCCAAAATCGGATGCTCACTGCTTAAACTTCTCAGGGTTTCTGTAACTGGCTCTCTCCGATCTGTGACTGTCTCTGTAGCTGTTTCCCACCCACACACCGTGATAGGGTCACCCCAGAGACCCTGAAGTGTGGTTGTTCTGTGACTATTGATTCCTACAGTAGCTCAGTCTTAAACAACAAACCCCTTCTGAAAATGGCTCCTAACTATATCACTCCTAAATGTAATGGATGCTGCAAATGGATTTCTTCTCCAACACTATCCTGCCAAATAGGGGGAATAACTTTCAAAGTGAAACCCCACACTACATTTGCAGCCCACAATAACTGAGGGCTTTTCTTGAGTCTAGTGCTACAGGTCTGCCCATTGTTTGTCACTGGGAGGATGGTCCTCTCTGGGCTTACCTTGTATTTATAGGGTCAGGTCCCCCTCCCTGGGAGCTGGAGTTAGTGTTCCAGACTGTTTTGTTCTTTTCTGTGCATTGTCTTTGTTTCTCCATGATAGTTAGCTTTCCTGTTGGTTCTTTCTTGATTTCTAGAGCTCTGATAGTCTGACTAAGTTGTTTTCCAGGTATCTTAATTCCAGATCCCAGAGAAACTGTGATTTGCTCCTGCCTTCTACTCTGTCTGCCATCTCAATCCTCCCATTGTATATATAAGCTAAGTTTATCTTGGAGACCATCCTGTATTTGTGCACTAAAGATGACCTTGTGTTTTTTTTTTTTTTTTTTTTTTTGGTACCAGGGATTGAACTTGGGTCCTTGTGCTTTCGAGGCAGGCAGCGGAACCACTGAGCTAAATCCCTGGCCCTAGAAGACCTTGTTTTTAATAGCTTCATTGTATTTTCTTGTATGCTTGTGTCATTATTTAACCATTACTGTGTTAAGTGTGTACACTGTAGGTATAATTGAGTTGTTTTCAATCCTTTGGTGATAGAATTTTATGGCTCCACAGGATTCCAGTTTCTGCACACTCTCTCCCCTTTCCCCATGACTTCGACTTCCTTCACAAGACTCAGCGATCAGTATGAAACTTTTGTCCCCCTCCCCACCAGGATAAAAATGCAGCCTGCTTCCTTGTGTGACAATACAATTTCTGTCTTGCATGTTATTTTTCTCAGAAGAAACCATTATATTTAGTTGTACAAAAAGTGGGGTAATTGAAGGAATGTGTTGACAGTTCTAGGGATGGTTAATTATCTCAGACATCTAGGTCGGTGTTTCTCCAACTTTATTATGCAGCAGGACTGAGGTGTCTTGGTACAATGCAAACTCTGATTTAGTAGGTGGGGCTGCGAGTCTGCATCACCAAGAGTTTCCTAGGGTATACCTGGGTTGCTAGAACATATATATATATATATTTTTTTTGGTATCGGGGATCGAACTCGGGTCCTTGCGCTTGCGCAGCAGGCGGTGAAACCACTGAGCTAAATCCCTGGCCCTAGGATATATTTTGAGTAACCAGTTTAGGAGGCATATTGCCAGATAATTTTTTAGTTTCTAATTAGATTATATAGTTTGAAACAACTTTCAACTTCTCATTTTGGGAATGAGATTTTGATTGCAAATTGAAACTAAGTTAAGCTAAGCTGTGGTGACTTATTTTTGTCCTTCATCATTAAACTGTAAATTCTTTGAGAACAATGATTGTTAAAAATTGTGTTATTGTCCTCTAATAAGTTTGCTGTTCCTTATGACAAAGATTCTTTGACCAAAATTCAATTGGGGTGCTCTGAACCCTCTTCTCTACTGGGTATTCATTCACCTTTATTGTGGTACCTCTACTCTAGTTTTTGGCCTGCCTAATCCAGTTTTAGCAAGAATTCTGATAGTCGATATCTGATCACCCTTGATATCAATTAAATTCCTCCCTACATCTTTTCTGTCCAAGTTTATGGTCTACCTTTAGCAAAAATCCTGTTAGGATTAAGTTAGCAAGAATTCCCCTACTCCTCTCAGTAATTTTCTATCCACTGATCCCCTTATTTGCTGCAACATTGGCAAGAAATCTCAGTTATATGTGTTGCATTTGGAGTTGAACCTGATCTCTTGTCCTTCTTGCAGAACCTCTATTGCAATAGTCCTCAGTACAGTCTTCCTTATCATTTTAACAAGTGTCAGAATAATTTTTTAACATCTCTTTCTTGCCTCTATACAGTTATTGACTTGTATCATTTAAAAAGTATTAAAACAGGGAAAAATGTTTATTTCTCACATTTCATTTTTTTTGCATGATTTAAACTAATATTATAATAAATACATATTAAAGATAAATATCACTCAAAATTTAAAGTTTTCAAAATTAGAACTTTAAATAAATATGATTCTTACCAAACTTTTAGGTCATTGAAAGATAATTTTTAGAATGTGGTAAAATCATGAGTCATATAAGATACATAAGTGACTATGTGCTAAATACTTTTTATTTTCCTTATATGACTTGAGAGAACCAAGCAGATGTTATAACTGGCTTAAAGGAAAAGTCAAACAGCATAAATTTGTATGAAGTAAAGAAATGTTGAGTTGCAAATTGAGATAGAACTGGTTTTTCCACAGTGGGAAGAATGTCAATTAAAGTTACTACCTGTCAGGACAGCATGTGTATGTTTTTGTCAGTTACCTACAACTTACAAGTGGTGTAAAATAGCTCGTAGACAGTGAGCAAGGCGAAAGTCACACTGCAGGAAAGGGTGTGCTATAGGTAATCTGGAGTTTTCCATTACAATGGAATATTTTTTTCCTACAAGGTGAAGGCCATCTTTGACATAGGTATGTGCCCTAAGTATTGACTTGAAATTCACCTTTGAAAAGTACAAAATGATCTAATAATTTTTGGTTTTTTTGGTACCAGGGATTGAACTCAGGTCCTTGCGCTTGTGCAGCAGGCGGCGAAACCACTGAGCTAAATCCCTGGCCCCATATATAAATAAATAGTAAAGAACACATAGAGATCAACATATTATGTATTCGCCCATACCATACTAGAAAAACTAGGAACATTTTATAATACATAGCCTTTAGCCTTCAACCTTGTAGCCAGAGACTGAAAAGAAAAAGATCTGTTTTTCCCTGTCCTGGAAAATTTGAACTTCATGGTGTGAGTCAACTATCCACTCAGAACAGGCTGTTTACAGAATTCATTTTCACAACTGAACATATTCATTTGAACCAAAACACAGAGAAGACCGTATAGTGGGAAATAGACAAAAACAGTTTGAAACCATGCCTGGAACAAAATCCATACTATTCAGCAGCCAGTCAGTCAAGCCAGGGAATGCAGGAGTTGAGACATTGTGTGGCCTCCGTTCTGAGAATGCCAGCTGGAAGGCAGCATGGCCCAACTTGACATGCTTAAGGCAGTGTCAGGAGATTGACTTAGGTCTTCTCCAGAGATAGCGCCAGAAAAAGGATACTTCAGTGTGGAACTGAAAAAGTAGTCCCTCTGGTTAACTGCCATTATGTAAAGTATTTCCTGGGCATTTAATAATCATTATTTGCATATGTTTTTGTTGCTCATATTTGAATTGACATTTCCAAGCATGTTTGTTACTTTTATTTCTGTGGCTCCTTTTTTTGACCTGAGGGCTTAGCAAACGTGTTTTGAAAAAGCCAGACAGTAAATGTTTTTAGCTTTGGGTCCCTATGGATTCTTTCACAATTCCTGAACTCCACCTTGTAGAGTGAATGCAGCCGTAGACGATAGGTAACTGGCTGTGTTCCACTGATGGTATATTTATGGACATTGACATTTGATTTCTATATAACTTTTACATTTTTAGTTTGTAGCTATATAAAAAGGTGTCTGTTTGACGTTGCCTGTGGGCCTAGGTGTGCTTTACAGAATGGGCAGGATGTAGATCAGATTTTCATGTTGTGATCTGTCAGTTTCCAACTGAAGAGATCTTGGGCATATAAGATGGTACCTAAACATGGACTTGGGTTGTGGACTGAGGAAATTGTGCTAAAACTCGTAGTTCCATGCTTGGGCCATAATAAAGCACCGAATAATGATTTCTCCTCTCTCTCTCTGTTCCTTTCTACCTTTTAGTACCTTATTTCTTTAAATTTATGTGTGATACAGGTTTTTGACATTAGCTGTTTCATTTTGTTATGAATTGAGTTTTTATAAATGGCATCTAACTTTCATATTTATGTTAAATTTAGTATACATTATATTTAATAGAGATAGGAACATAAAATATATTTATATGACAAGTATGCTCAAGAAAAACTTTGGATTGACCTCTAAGGTTAATCCTACCCTGCTCAGGAACTCTGTCAGCTCACCTTTCCTCCCATTGGGTTTTCACATGAGGCCTTCTGTCTCAAGATAGACTTTTGTATTTTTTGCTGGAAAGAGAGGTGGACTAACTACTGACCACTGTGTCTGAAGTGGCTCTGCTGGGCTTCTCCAGCCCTCACAGAGTGTGTTGGTCACTACTTTGTCATTATTTTCCCCGGTGATGCTCCATGATGATACCAGAATCCTCACCTGCTTCCTCTTATTTGTTATTTATTATTGGCTCTGGACTCCAGTCTTTCCGGACAACAAGTGCCATGACTGGCTTACTGCATGCTGTGTGCCCAGGGCCTCACACAGTGCCTGCAAGGGTAGGTGCTTTATGAATACTTGGTGCCAGACCAGCCAGAGCAATTTATGAAAATGGCCATATTTTACAAGCAGAGGAGAATAGATAACACAGGAATTAGTCTTCAGAAGGGTGGTTTCAAACAGATTCAGTCCGCATGAAATATCTGTTTAACAAGCAAACATATAGCAGAAAGTGCCAATTACTACTAATAGAGTTAAAAAATATGGCATGCCCCTTTAAATATGAACTTTATAAGGAAAGACAATCAAAAGATCCATGCGCCAGGGTCCAAGAAACACTCAAAAGAATGTCAGGCTTTTTTTTTTTTTAACTCTCAAAGTGTGTCTGGTGAGTGTTTGTTTCCATGGAAATGGACAAACAAAAGCATAGGCCAAGAGTAATAGAGAGAAAGGCCTTGGGTTTGGAATCAAAATACTTCAGTTCACGTCCTTGATGTTCAGATGACCAGGAAGACTGGCAGTGAGATTGTGAGTGAGTCCTCCACCAAGTTGTCTAAATAAAACAACTGCTCTCAGGTTGTGAAGATAAAATTGTGCTCAAGACTCTGTGGTATGTGGTGTGTGTGTGTGTGTGTGTGTGTGTGTGTATGGGTATGCTATGTGGTGGTGGCATCATCTCCTAAGCAATGTGTGCTTGTATGTTAGTATATTTGATTATAAATCACTGCTGAAAAAATTGTGCTGTTGGCTAGACACAGCAATGTTACACAGCTTTTTAATCTCTTCTGCCCCATCCCTAAATACCTTGTGCAAAGCTCTGTTAATTATAGCAGGCAAAAGAACTACAGTCCTCCTACCCTGTGCTTCTAGCCCTCGACAAAATGGTGATGGGGTTGTGATGGTAATGATGATAATGATATGAATTGTGATAGATACAAAAGCAGCTATTACTATTGGAGTGTCCATTCTTTGTCAAAATTCTAGGCAATAGGTTTGTAGTATTAATTCTTACCACGTTCCTGAGATAGGTTTTGTTATTAGTATCTCCATTTTCCTGGTGAATAAATTCAAGTTTAGTGAATCTAAGTAACTTGCTCAGTGTCTAAAGCTACATATAGTAGAGTCTGGGTGACTGCCAGACAATCTGTTCAGTGCCAGTGGTTTTCTGACAAGCATTAAATTCACCTTAGGGCTTGTTAATAACTAAATTGTTGGGGCCTTCTCCAGAGTTTCTGATTTAGTAGGTCCACTGTGATGCTGGAGAATTTCCAAGTGATACCACTGGTCTGGAACCACACTTTGAGAATCATTCCTGTATACCCTACTGCTTCTGTTTAGTAAAAGATTTAAGCTGGTTGCTTTTTTGGATTTTGCCTTTGTTCTAGATCAAAATATTCAGGAATTTTCACGTTGATTTTAGAAGTCATTGGAGGAGGAGAGAATTTTAGGAAGGTTTCTTATTGATCTAGGTTCCTTCTAAAATCTGAAGGAATATCATTGGACTCTTTTAACAGATGATCTCCGTGATTTTCTAAATCATTGACCCATCAAAATATAATTACTCCTTTGATCAGATTTGGTACAGATTTGTTCTTTTGATTTATAATGGTAGTATTTAGAGCTCAATCCATTCACTGATCCATGAATCTACTGCTTCATTGGTGTATACAACTGTAGGGGAGAAGAAACGTTGCCTTCATGAGGTTTATGACTGAGATCCCTATAACAAAAGACAGATTAACAAGACAAAAGCACACAAATTTTTGAATATGTTGTAATTGACATGGGAGCCTTTGGAAATGAAGACTCAAAGAAACAGAAAAATGTGTTTTTTAAATGTTAAGTTTGATGAAGAGTGGATAGTTTTGGATAGGTATGATTGAGCAAAGTGCGTATGATCTAGTGGCAATGAATGGAGGGAACTTAGTACAGTAAGTCCTGTTCATTCAGATGCTCCTCTTATGCCAGTGCTTTTTAGAGATAAGGATAATCCTTTCCCCCAGATATAGGGAGGGCACTTCTTTTTTTTTCCCATTGTTTATTGGTACATTTTAGGTATAAAATACAGTTACATTCACCATTGGGATCTTGTACCTTTACATGACATATCTTGTTCTTATTTTTCTCTGCATTCCCCTGCCCTCCCTTAACCCCCTCCACCCTTCCCTATTTATAAAGACTTAGTTTCCATTTTTTTCTTTTCTCATATTTTTTTCTTTTCTCTTCTTTCCTTTCCCCTACCCCTCCTACTTCCCCTACTCCTTTAGACCTTTTCTTCCTATTATACAATATCAATTATACATTTTTAAAATTACAATATCAAGATTGAGAGGACATTATCACAGATTTTACAGAATTTAAAAGGATATAGAAAGCATATTACAAAAGCCTTTTTTGAAATAAATTTGACAACTTCTAAGGAGTACCTTGGAAGACAAATTAAGGAAACTAACTCTGGAGGAAATATAAAATTTGAATAGCACCTATTAAAGAAAGTATATTCCTAGCTTGAAAACCTACCTATATGACAACAGCAGGCTCATATACATTTTAACTGATAAATTATATCAAACATTTAAAGCAGAAAAAAGAAGGAATACTTCTCCCCTCATTTTAGGAAATCAACATTGTGCTGAAACTAAAAGTGGATAAAGATAATAGAAAAAGGTATGAACATAGTTGGAAATTTGTTTAACCAAACAAGCTCTTAGAAGTCAGTTCAGGCAGTATGTAGAAAGTGGTTTTGTTATAGGGATGGCAGTGTTGGTTCAGCATTGGAAGGTCCACCCCCATAAGTCATCATTTTAACAGAAGAAAGGAAAAGGCTATATGATCTGGTCAGTAGTTGGAGAAAAAGTATTGAACTAAATTCTACAGCTGTTCATGGTAAAAGCTATCAATCAGGAAACTAGAAGTAGAACAGAACCTTCTCAACAGATAAAAAGACATGTACTCCATACTTCCAGCAAAAATGCCTTATATGAATGAAAAAGATACAATGCTTTCTCCCTAAGGTGGGGAACAAGGGCAGATATGCCTACTCTTGATCTGTCCATTAAACTTTGAAACATAGGCCCAAGCCAAAATAGTCTGGCAATAAAAAGAAACAAATAGCATAGGATTGGCAAGATAGAAGTAAAATCTTTATATGTAGATGAAATGATCATCTACAGAGAAAATACTAAGAAATCTCTAGGAGCCCTTAGAACTTGTATTTGCATTTAGAAGGATTAGAAAGCACAAGGTATTTATAAAAATTCAGGTCTGTGTATACTTGCTATAAATGAAGAATTGGATATTGAAATTTAAAAGTTATGTCAGAGTACAAAGGACCTAGAAAAGTAAAAAGAAAAAGAAAAAAAAACAGTGTTGGAAGACATTTAGTACCTAATTTTAAGACTTCTTCTAAAGCTACAGTAATCAAGGCAGTGTTGGTGTAAGGAAAGACATCTAGATCATTGGAATAAAACAGAGGATCTAGAAATAGAACCACCCATATATGGTCCACTGAGTTTTGAAAGATTATTTAACATTAACATTTTATAGAACATAAACTCAACTCAAGAGCAGAGGAAAAGATAGTGTTTTCAACAAATAGTACTAGAACACCCAGTATCCGTATGTAAAAAATTAACCTCAACCCTTTATTTCCATACCTAAAAATAACTTGAAAGGATCTATGAACCTAAATATGAAAGCCTAAAAGTATAAAACTTTAAGAAGAAATTATAAGGGGAAATGCATGAATTTAGGGTAGGCAAGAATTTCCTAGGATACAAAAGACATGATGTATAAAAGAAAAAAATTGACAAATGAGATTCCATCAAAATTTTGAACTTTAAAAGACATCGTTAAGAAAATGAAAAGTTGCTGGGTATTTAGCTCAGTGGTTTCGCCGCCTGCTGTGCAAGTGCAAGGACCCGAGTTCGATCCCCGGTACCCCCCCCCCCAAAAAAGAAAATGAAAAGTAGTCCTTAAACAGAATGTATTTATAATACATATAACCTATGACCAGAATATATAAAGAACACTCACAGCTTATTAATAGACAATTAAAACATAGACACAAGAAGATGATAAATAGCCAGTATAGCACAAGGAAAGGTGTGCAACACTAGAATCAGAAAAATACTAATCAGTACAATAACAAGATCGTATTATACACTCATTAGGGAGATGAAGTTAAAAGTTTTAAAAGAACAAATGTCAGCTTCGGTGCGAACTGGTTAGAACTTTCTAATACTGCTAACGTGAATGTAAAAGTATAAAACCATATTTGAAAATAATATAGAAATTTCTTGTATTACTGTTAAGAACCAACAGTTCTGTTTTTAAATTTTTACTTAAGAGAAATTAAAACACATGTTCTAGATTTGTACATACAAGTTGACTATCCCTTATTGGAAATTCTTGGGACCAGAAATGTTTCAGATTTTGCTTTGAAATCTACTTGATCTGTGAAGAGGAGAGCTACTTCTGCTTTTTTTCAGGTTTCTGTCACATGGAGTATTGTTTTTCACCCTTTAACTTTCAGTCTATGAGTTTCCTTTTGAATTAAATGTGTTTCTTGTATGCAGCATATTGTTGGATCTTGCTTCTTGACCCATTCTGCCAGACTATTTCTTTTGATGGGTGAATTGAGACCATTAACATTGATGGTTATAACTGATATGTATTAAGTTATCATTGTCATGACTTTTTCTTTTTGTTGGCTTCTCTCCCTTTGCATTTAATTTCTTGTCATGCCTGACAGATTCATTCTGCTGTGTTTCCTGGGGTTGTGATCCTCATTGTCTATTCCTAGGATATTGTCTAAAATTTTTTGGAGTGCTGGTTTGGTATTCATGAAGTTCTTAAGATGCTCTTTGTCACGAAAGTATCTTATTTCTCCATCAATTTTGAAAGATAGTTTTGCAGGTACATTAATTTGGTTTGGAGGCTGTTTTCCTTTAGGGCTTGAAATAGGTCACTCCAAGCTCTTCTTGCCTTGAGGGTTTGTGTTGAGAAGTCTGCTGTGATTCTGATGGGCTTTCCTTTGTATGTGATTTGTTTCTTTTCTCTAACTGCTTGTAGAAGTTTGCTCTTCTGTTGGGTTTTAGGAATCATAACTATTATATGCCTATGTGTAGATTTTTTTTATCGTGGCTAGTTGGAGTCCTAGATGCCTTCCTTATCTGTATGTTAAATTCTTTTCTCCTGCTTGGGAAGTTTTCTGCCATCATTTCTGTGAACAGTTTTTTTAATGTGGTCTGCATTCTCTCCTCTTTCTTCATTGACTCCGATCAGTCTTAATGTTATTCTTTTTTGCATCATCTAGCAGCTGCTAGATTGATTTCTCATGGTCCCGTATAATTTTGAAGAAGGTTTTCTTTCCCTGGTCACTAATTGCAATCTTTTCTTCTATATCTGAGGTTCTGTCCTCACATTGACTCATTCTGCTGCGTAAACATTCAGTGGAGTTTTTAATCTCCTGGAAATCTGTTTGCATCTGTTTTATGGGTTCCATTTTTTTCTTATGTTGGGATTCCATCATGTTCCTCAGCTCCTCTATATTTTTTAATCTGTGTCTGCTCTAGATTTATTAATCATATCTTGTGCTATGGCCACAATCTCTGCTTTTATCTGAGTAATTATTTCTGATTTCATTTTTCCCAGATCTTCTTTTGTTGCCAGTTCAGAGAGTCCAGGTTGTTGAGTATTAGAGTGTTCCATCTCGTTTCACTTTGGGGTTGCCATAGGTGATCTGGAAGTCTGTTTTTGAGATTTGTTTACATGTCTTCTCATTTTGATGCGGGGGCCTGCTAGCACTGGAGAGGCTCACCTCCTCTGGGCTGGGAGTGGTGGTATGGCGGCCGGAAGCCTCCTCTTATGTGCTGGGAGCAGCTCACCTCCTGTGTGGAGAGGGGACTTCTTGAATAAGGTCTTGTGACCTATTTTAGAGGACAGTCAGGTATTTCTAACCTACTCTAGGGAGAAGGGCAAGAGAGCATTAGAAAGATTTTCCTGCTTCTGCTTTTTTCTCCAATGCCGAGATGCTGTATTTTTGGACAGCAAGTTCTGAACCCCATCAAAGGAAATATTTTTTGAGGCTTCTGTGTGCTCGGCACCTTACTTGACTGGGGCTAGAGGTAACAGTGGTATGTCCCACCAGATATTATCCCTGCCATCAGAGAACATTTATTCCAGTGAGGAAAACAGACTTTATTCAGAAATTTCAGATATGTCAATAACAATGTTGGTAAGTGCTACAAAGAAAAGGAATGAGGGGATGAGAACACATATAGGGAGATTTTTAACCTGATGTTGGGGAGGAGCTTTCTGTGGGAGTCATGACTGAGCCAAAATCTGAAGAAGATCAGTAATTAATTACGTCAAGAAACCAGATGGGGAGGAGGGAAGAACATTCCAGACAGAGGGTCAGCATTTGCAGAGATTGTGAGAAGAAGTCCTACAGCTTAAAATTCTGAATTGGGTATCTCTAGTGTAAGATCTATCATTTATTACATGATGCTTCTTTAAAAATGTCTAGTCATGACTCCCATATTGATATAAAATGAAAACATGTTTAAGATTATATCAACTCATCATGAGAGAACTAGGCAAATATTAAAAACCTAAAGAAAATCCAAGAAACAGACACTTGTGTAGAAATACTGAAAGTAGTGTTACAAGCAAAGGCAAAACTGGCCTCTGAGGGTAATGAGGGGTGGTTAGTTGAACCTCCAGTAGACAGGACAGAATTTGCCTATCGATAAATAAGAATCATCAGGCATTGCTATTAGTTATCTGTAATTTATAGAGTTATAAAATCACTCATAGAATGTGGAACTGATAACATTTTTTCTTGTACACAGAGTTTGGTTATGAATATATTTACATGGTTTAGAGCGAGTTGGGTTTTATTTCAAGTGGCTCACAATTTAGATGTTGGACACTCCGGAGAACTGTGGTTTAGAATATACTGCTGGATCATTTATATTGTATGTTTAATATGAGCCACCATGTTGAGTGAAATATCCAGCTGGTCACCCCATGCTACCTTCCTTTAAACACAAGTCTAATGGATGGCCTTCTCATGGCAGAAAGCAAAAGGAGGGAGAGGGTAGAGGAGAGAGGGTAGAGGGTAGAGGGGAGCAGGGAGCGAGAGAGAAGTGCAGTAAGAATGTGGTAGGGCTTGGCTTTCTTTCAGGGGTTCCTCTGAGAACAAAGGAGATACCTTGGCAGTGAACGTGAAAACCAAAGAGGTTTTGCCAGAATGAAGTTTGGCACAGCCATTGCAGGCTTTGGAACAGAGTAAAACTTTCCTCAAGTCTGTCAAACTCTTAACTAGAAGAAGCATAATCATTTGGTCAATTAATAGGTGACTGGTGCTGATGAGTTTTAATTGATGATTGGCTTTGTTGAAATGTTAATCCAGCATTGACAGGTACTACAACTCTTTAATTGGAGCTCCCACTCAGGAGCCATGTGTAAAAACTTCCCGACTGTTGAGAAGAGAATTACCTACTACCCACCTTGCGTTGTAAACCAGGTGTGTTCAGGGCAGGCTCCCTCTTTTCTATATCAGTGCCATATTATACACAGAGACAGAATTAGAACAACAACTTTTAATTCCATTTGTAGCAGATTACAATTCAAAACTGCATTTTCACGAATGGTTGATTAAAAAGTCACTGATTTTGACTGTGTTGTGTTATTAACTTCTAACTACAGATCATTTTTTGGAATTATTATAACTGTGTCTACTCTCTCATCATGCTGTCTCTAGTGCTATTTCTGTTGGAAAAGTACCCAGTGGAATAATGCATTTTATTGAATGTTTAGCACAAAGACTTTACATAAAGGAAAGGCAAGCTAAGTAAGTTACCTACAGAAGATAGCACTGCTGACATTTTCTACTTCTCCCAATGTTGTAAAAGATATTAAATCTGTCTTTTAAAAATAGCAATTTGTTTCCTTCTCTTCTAATCAGGGGAGAAAGTGCTGTGAAATCTGTATCAATTTTTGAACTATGGGTGATTTATTTAAAAGAAAAAAGTAAAATAATCCCCAAAAGAGCAAAAGCAGGTTTACTGTTTGCTAAATCAGGCCTCTAATCGTAAACAGCTCAAAAAACCTTCCATAATATTTATGAACAATTTCTCAATTTTATATCCATGTATTTCTATTACATTTGGCAAAGGAGATAATCTGGGCTGAACAAAAGGGAAGAGCCATTTTTAGACTGAATAGACTGCACAATTCAGTAGCAGTGTACACGATTACCAATCTTTCTAAGCAAAGCTTTTATGTAAGGCAACTTTATAACTTCATTCCAAAGAGAAAAGCATTAAAGACCACAGGGAAAATAAAAGGCAAAAGAGAAATGTAGAGAAATATTCTATCCTTTACATCTCTGTAGCTGCTTGTTTCATGGCTGCACTTGCTGGAGTTAACCAAATTTAAAACCACAGTGTAACTTTTAGAAAGGCATTTCACTGTTCCCCATGGTAGTCAGTCAACACAAATAATGATAGGATATGACTACCATTATTTTTCTTTGCTCTATTGTTTCAAAATATGCCTCTCTCTTCCACTGTATTTTTATGTTTTATTGTGTAAGAAAAGGTAATAAGAGTCATCAATAACAACCATCTTAACATGCTCAGGAGCTGTCAGGTAACAGTACTTACTTGAGGGGGGAAAAGCCTTCTGATTTCCATGTGGCTCACACAGTAAACTAAGTCAAAATTTCCAAAGTCCTACAATGAAACAAGTGCATTTCTTTGTTCCTTGTACTTCATAAATTTATGTTCAAGATTCTTACTTGATGCTGGATCATGACGCCTTTCTCATAGCTTGAATCTCTGACCATCTACCTGAGAATCAGTCACATAAGAAGTGCAAATTCTCTGGTTTGATTCTGGAGTGATAAAGTGTGTATCTTGGGGCCAGCGTGGGGTGGGGTGCAGGAGTGTGCAATTTTCAAAAATCCTCCAGATGAATCATTAGCACATTTAACATCTGAATATTGTATTATGGGAATAAAAAGTCTGGGGGCTGGAATAAACTGTTGTATGTGATTTAGGAAGGAAATACACAATAATTGTGGTTGATACATACTCTTTTTTTTGTTTTTTGGTACCGGGGATTGAACTCGGGACCTCGCACTTGCGAGGCAGGCACTGGAACCACTGAGCTCCTGGAACCACTGAGCTAAGTGCCCGGCCCTCATATATATTCTTTATCTTATTCCTTTCTTCATTTCTCAGCATCAGACATTCAAGGCAGTCATTTTAACTTGGCATCCAAGTTCTCAGGACCCTTTATCACAGAAGTGGGCATATGCACATAGACATTACGTTTTGTACACAAATTTTAAGGGGTTGGAGAATCTGCTGAAATCCATCCATGGATATTGATGGATGCTCTGTGCGTTCCAGGAACTTTCTCTAAGGGCTTATTGTAAAGGCAAAGAGGAAATGAAAACTGAATAAGGGAAAAGACCTAAATATCCATCTTGTGTCTTTGGTTGACTTATGTTCCTTGAACAAAAGTGCACCTTGTGGGTATGAGGGAGATAGAACTACAGACCAAGTACTGCTGGCCATGTTTTGTACCTTTAGTATGACTTTATTTCTCCTGGTAAGGGAACCATCTCATAATTTGCTTTCTGTGTGGAGATCTCAAATACAAGACAAAATATCCTGTCTGTTTTCATCAATGAGGAAGGCTTATGTCCTCTCTGTCCCTCAATGGATCAAAAACTCCAGGAAGACTAAATAGAAAGTGTTAGTCCTATTTATCTCAAATAGTACTACCTCAGATCACACAAGAGGCTACACAATTATTTTAGAATTTTTTTTTAACTAAGCCACAACTTGGGACTGGACCAAGGCCAGAGAGAAATTAATTATTTGAATGTAGAAGAACCTATATTCCTGCTCACCTCCCACTCTAATGGTAGGAATTAGTACTGAGCAATTGTACTTGTTGGGGGGCGGGGAGAAATAGCAGCAATCCTGGATCTTGGTTTAGAATCATGGGACTTTTCCTAGTCTACTTTTTGTAAATCATCCAATCTTCATTGCAATTGCTGACAAGGACTTGTTCCTGGCTCTTCTAATGGACTGGATTTTAATTATACATTGTTTTATGGTGTCTGGCAATGTGATTACCCCACCTTGACATGGTTTACAGAGCATTTTACAAATAAGGATCATCTGACTGTGTTCTCATTTGCTGAACAGCATTTGTTGACCCTATTGCTATAGTAAACTTGGAACTGATAGTATTATATTGTAAAAAAACAAAAAAATCCCTTAAAATCAAATGTCATTGACTAGAAAGACATTTCTGAAGCAGTTCATGTTATGGAATAAGAGAAATGTCAGGTGTTCTGGGCTTTCTGTTAGAGATGAAGCCAAACTTATATTGTGTAGTAGACAGCAAGGATTGCCTTCATTAAAGAGCAGGAGACAAAATGCCTGTGTGAGTAGAACATTATATACATTTACTTCAATATAGTCCTTTAATTTATAGCTTCTTTCAGTTGTGTTGTTCTTCTGACTGTCTGAGGTTTTATTTAGTTACCAATTATTTAAACTAGTTGTGTTTCAGGAAGGCCCATGAAAGATGTGCATAAGTAATAAATACTGTGCCCTGCTGAACATATTGATAGTTCTGTTGATGTGAGGTTGCACAAAGTCAATAGTTGAATCTACTTTGTGGTGACATTTGTATTTAATAAAAAGTCATGTTTATTGTAGCTTCTGTATAAACACAACTGGCACCTAGTGTGTCATAGGTGAAAATGCTAAGTGGAGAAGAGAATGTAGATAAGAATGGTTATTATTTTTTGCCTTAAGGATCTAGGATTACAGACATAGAGTAATTATAGTCCTTAAATTCATAACACTATTATTTATTGTATATTCTCTTATTTCATGATATAACAAACTTATCAACTTCATAACTAAATTTACCACATATGTATCTCTTTTTTTCTCCCATCTCTGCCTCCTAACCTCACATCCATCCACCCCCCCCTTTTTTTGTAAGTGTAAGTTTTATATATACTCCCACCAATGGCCATTTGTTTTTTCCTTTTCTTTTATGAATTGTGCCACTGTGAAAGTTCTTGCACACATCTGGTAAATGGGTGAGAAGGTAAAATAGGGCCCTGCTGACAACCAGAACTGTGCTCAGAATAAGGCATAAGTAAAGCCATTCAGTGACCCTCTTTTACCGCCTTTCTCTGAGTGATGACTGCTTCTAGGCCAGCTCTAGTCTGCTTCAATCTCCCAGCCCCTACGAGAAGCCCCTGATCATTCTCTCTTAATGAGATGCTCCAAAGGTTCCTCTGGGCTGCCTTCTTTGCTAAAGGAAGCCAAGTCACTTATGACCACCAGTGTATTTCTTTCTTTCTTTTTTAATTCTTTTATTGGTACGTTTTAGGTATACAATACATTTACATTTCTCATTGGGAACTTGTACCTTGACATGATGAATCTTGGTTCTTATTTTCTCCCCCTTCCCCTGCCCTCCCTTCACCCCCTCCACTTTTCCTTATTTACAAAGACTTTGTTTCCATTTTTTCCATTTCTCATCATTTTTCATTTCCCTTCTTTCCTTTCCCCTGCCCCTCACACCAGTGTATTTCTGGTGGCCTTTGGCTAGTGGATTTTGACACACATGCTAAACTTTTTCTTGGACATTAATATACACTGAGGTGAGAATTTGGTGGCTTATAGGATATATGAGTACTCAAGATTATAATATTTAAAAAATTGTCAACTCCCACCCAGTGTATCCCGGCACTTTTTATTTTTATCTGCCATGAAAAAATAGTCTATTTGACCCATTTCTGCACACAAATCAAATGTACAAGACAGTCTATGTATATATAGACATATCCCTACAGCATATGGACAGCTTATTTCTTTTCTTTAAAGAATATATGTTTATTCCACCTGTTGTCATGTAGTGTTTCATTAGTTGAGTATGCTTAGCATAATTTCTTGAATATTTTAGCTTGTAAAATTCAACTGAAGAATCACGTCCATGTGATTTTCTTCCTTATGGTTGTCCTTCTACTTTTGAGTGACCCAGAACTGTGCTTCTCAAGCTCCAGTTGGCAAATACGAATCATGTACACTTGCAAGAGACATTTCTAAGGGTAGTAAGAGAGAAAAAGGGTCCTATGAGTTGCAAATAGATGTATTTGTCATCAGTGTCAAAAGGAAAGCTCTCATTCAGGTTCATGTCTTTTTCCTGGAAGAAGAGACATTGGCATTACATTGCTAATTATAAAAGGATATTGATCAAGTAGATATTAAACTGAACTGAGTTACAGTAAGGATTACACAGTAAGTGAGTGGGATGTGCTCAATGAATAAATGAAATGCAAGGGAAATAATATAAACTGTATCTTTTAAGTAGTAGTTGGATGAGGGCTGTGGTATTTTCTTGGATCCATTTAAAATTCATGGCTTTAAATAGTTAAATGTCTTTGGGGTTGTACTAGGTATCTTCCTCAAATATTTGAAAACATTATACTACAGTGATACATGCATTTCCATGTTTATAACAGCACAATTCATAATAGCTGAATGTTGGAAGTAGCCTATATGTACATCAACAAATGAATGGATAAACAAAATGGAGTATTAACAGTGTGAGTGGTCTCAATTTGCCAGTCAAAAGAAACAGATTAACAAAATGGATCAAGAAACAAGATTTAACAATCTGTTGCATACAAGAAACACATTTAACTCCAAAAGAAATTCATAGACTGAAAGTCAAATGATGAAAAACAATACTCCATGTGACAGGAACCTGAAAAAAGGTGGAGTAACTATTCTATTTCCAGACAAAGTGGATTTCAAGCCAAGACTGATCAGAAGAGACAAAAAAGGTCACTATATACTTGTTAAGGGAATAACCCAAAAGGAAGAGAAAACAATCATATGTGCACCAAATATGGGCTTGCCCAGCTATATAAAACAAACACTAATGGATATGAGAAACCAGATTAACACTAATACAGTTGTAATGGGGGACCTCAATACTTCACTGTCGCAAATAGACAGAACAATTAAACCAAAAATCAACAAAGAAATATCAGAGCTGAACCAAACCTTTGAACAAATGGACTTAGTAGATACATTCAGAGTGTTCCACCCAACAACAGAATACATGTTATTCTCAGCAACACATGGGACTTTCTCCAAAAGAGACCACATACTAACTAGCTCATAGAACATGCTTAAGTAAATGCAAAGGAATTGAAATCATTCTATATATATTAACAGATCATAGTGCAATGAAATTGGAAATAAATGGCAAAAGAAACCACAAACACTATATATATAAACACATGGGAATTAAACTATACCCTCTCACACAACCAATGGATCACAGATGAAATTAACGAAGAAATTAGATAGTTTTTACAATTGGATGATAATGCCAGTGTGACATAATGGAACTTATGGAACGGAATGAAAGCAATCCTATGAGGGAAATATATACCAATGAATTCCCACATCAGAAAAATGGAGCAAGCGCAAATAAATAACCTGCTGTTGAATGTCAGACTTCTGAAAAGAAGAACAACCAAAACTTTTAAACCAAAACCTTCTATGAGGAAAGAAATTATAAAAATCAGAGCAGAAAGTAATGCAATTGAGACTAAGAAAACAATACAAAGAATCAGAAGAGTTGGTTCTTTGAAAGGTTAACTAAAATAGACAAACCCTTAGCCAACCTTATCAATTAAAGGAAAGAAAAGACTCAAAGCCATGTGATTAGGAATGAAAGGGGAGAAATAAGAACAGATCCTGTAGAAATCCAGAAGATCATTAGTACCTACTTTGAATACCTATACTCAAATAACATGGAAAATTAAGAAAAAATGGATAGATTCATAGATGCACATGAATTACCAAAGCTAAATAAAAAAGATATTGAATAATAATGATGATGATGATGATAATAATAATAATAATAATAATAATAATAAACTGCTAAGAAAGAAAAGCCTAGGTCCTGATGGATTCACTGCTGAATTCTGTAAGAACTTTAAAGAAGGAAGATCTAATGCTATTGATCTTTAAACTCTTTAATGAAATTGAAAAGGAAGCAACACACCCAGTCATTCCTAGAAGCAAGCATTGCCCTGATAGCAAAACCAGAGAGGAACCCAACCAAAAAAAGAGAACTGTGGGCCAATCTCCCTACTGCATATAGATGTAAAAATCCTCAGTATGATACTGGCAAACAGAATGCAGCAAGTCATCTTAAAGATTATACATCATGACCAAATAGGATTCATCCTATTTGAGAATGAAGGGATGCAGGGATGGCTCAACATGTGCAAGTCAGTAAATGTAACACACTATATCAACAGAACCAAGGACAAAACCCACATGATCATCTCAATAGATGCAGACAAAGTATTTGACAAAGTCTAACACATTCATGATAACCCTAAAGAAAATTGGGGGAAAAAAAAGAAAATTGGAATAGAAAGCCTTTATCTCAATATGCTAAAAACCATTTATGACAAGCCACAGCAAACATCATACTAAAAAGCCAAACACTGAAAGCTTTCACTCTAAAATCAGGAACAAAACAAGGATGCCCACTGTTACCACTCCTATTCAGTATAGTTCTGAAAACATTATCCAGAGCCGTTAGACAAGAGAAAGAAATAAAATGAATAAGAATAGGGAAGGACAAAGTTAAATGATCACTATTTGTAGATGACATGATACTCTACATAAAAGACCCCCAAAACTCTACCACTCCTAGTTTTAATAACCAAATTCAGTAGCATAGCAGAATACAAAGTCAACTCTCAAAAATCAAAAGCATTTCTGTACACAAATAACAAACTCCCTGAAGCAGAAATCAGGGAAGCTACACCTTTCACAGTAGCATCAAGAAAAATATTTAGGAATCAATTTAACAAAGGAAGTAAAAGTAAAAGATCTTTACATTGAAAACTACAGTCCTCTGAAAAAGGAGATCAAAGAGGGCATCAGAAAATGGGAAGATATCCCTTGTTCTAGGGTGGGCAGAACCAATATAGTGAAAATGGCCATATTTCCAAAACAGTTATTCAGATTTCATGCAATCCCGATAAAAATACCAATAGCATACCTCACAGAAGTAGAGAAAACAATCCTAAAATTCATATGGAACCAGAAGAGACCTAGAATACCAAAAGCAGTTCTAGGCACCACAGGCAAGGCAAGGAACATCATAATCCCTGATCTGAAATTATGCTACAAAGTTACTGTGATTAAAAATAGCATAGTACTGGCAAACAAACAAACCTGAGAATCAGTGGAACAGAATAGAAGATGCAGAAACACCTCTAGGCACACTCAGCTACTTTATGTTTGACAAAGGGGCACCCTCACTGGGAGAAAGATAGCCTCTTTAATAAATGGTGGGAAAACTGGGTTTCCACATGTATAAGATTAAACCTAGACTCATATCTCTCACCATACACTAAAGTAAAATTGAAATGGATCCAAATATTAAGACAGAAACACTTAATCTGCTGGAAGATAGAGTAGGTAAAACTCTTAAAGACTTAGGAATAGGCAAAGACTTTATGAACAAAACCCTGATTGCACAGGAATTATTAAAAAGAATCGACTACGGGGATCACATATTAAAAAGCTTTTGCACAGCAAAAGAAACCACCAACAGAGTGAAGAGAAAACTCACAGAATGGGAAAAATTTATTGCTCAGACAGAGGTCTAATAAAAATCAACCCCCCCAAATTTATAGACCCAGTGCAAAAATGAGCATCTGAAATGAATAGACACTTCTCACTTGAAGACACTTCTCAGATGAAGACGTACAAACAGCCAATAAATGTATGAAAAAATGTTCAACATTACCAGTTACTCAAGAAATGCAAATTAAAACAACGCTTGAGATTCCATTTCACCCAGAAAGAATGGCTGTCATCAAGAAATCAACTAGTAGCAAATGCTGATGGGGGGTGTGGGGAAAAACAAACCCTTCTCCATTGCTGGTGGGAATGCAGATTGGCACAATCAATATGGAAATCAGTATAGAGATTCCTCAAATAACTAAAACTAGAGGTTCCATTTGACCCAGCTATTTCCCATCTAGGTATCTTCCCTAAAGAGTTAAAAGCATCACACTACAGTGATATATGCACATCCATGTTTATAACAGCATAATTTGTAATAGCTAAATCTTGGAAATAGCCCATATGCCCATCAACCTATGAGTGGATAAAGAAAATATATTTTTTATACAATGGAGTACTACTCAGTCATAAAGAAGGGTAAATTTGAGACATTTTTAGATAAATGGATGCACCTTAAGAACATAATTTTAAATGAAATAAATTGGACACACATGTTTAAATATCTCATTGTTTCTCTTGTGTGAGAAACTAAAAGGGTAAATAAGGACCAAAATGGAGGATAGATACTGGGAAGTAAGAAAATGTTCAAATGGGAAGGAGAACAAGGGAGCAGGAAAGGGCAGGGAAGGAAGGAAATAGGGATAAAAAATAAAATAGAATGGGAAGGAAAACAATAGAAACAAAGTTCTGAAAATGGAATGGTAATGAACTCTTGAAGAGAAGGAAAGGGATTGAAAAGAACTAAGATATATTATGTGTAGGTACAAATTCCCTATGATGAATGTGATCATTATGTACATTAAAGATGTACCAATAAAATTAATTTAAAAAATAAAAACAAACAAAAAGAAAATGTGGTATTTGCACACAATGGAGTACTACTCTTCCATAAAGAAGGATGAGCCATTTGTAGAAAAATGGCTACGCTTTGAGATTGTAATGCTAAGTGAAATAAATCAGACACACAAGCTCAAATACCACATGGTTTCTCTTGTATGAGAAACCCCAAATATAAATTAAGAGCAGAGTAAAAGATAAATTAGAGGAAGCAGGGAGATAGAACTTTTTCAAATGTGTAGGGGCTCGAGAGGTGGAGGCAGGAGAGAGGAGAGGGGAAGGGGATGAACAAGAGTTAAGATGTGTTAAATACACGTACCAGCTCCCCACAAGGGGTGCAATTGTACACTGCTAAGATGTCTTAAGACAAAATTAAAACAAAAACGAATTCATGGCTTTAGTACTCATTGCTAGGGATACATGGTACGCCAAAAGATGAAGGTCTTGTCTTAGGGAGCTTGATCCTCAGGCAGAAAGACAGAGTATAAACACATAATTTGAACGTTACTTCGGGACAGTTTTGGTAAATGCTGTGAAGCAGTTGAAGGTGCTATGAGAGAGGGTAACAGGAACCCTTCCTTGTTTGGCATCTCCCCAGGTTCAGTGATATCTCTGTAAATATATTAGGTTTAAGTAGATGTAAAGAGTGGTAGGGACAGGGGCCAGAGAGCCCAAGACCATTCCTATGTGGTTTGCCGGGATACTCAGCAGGACTCAGCATGCAGTTATACTCATGGCCATAATTTATTGCAGCCAAAGGATATTAAAGAAATGAGCAAAGGAGAAAGCATATTGGGTCAAGTTCAGAGGAAACCAGTTTTAAGGTTCCCCGTGTCCTGATGGCACATACCCATGATTCCTTCCCCACCCAGCCGTGGGAACACGTGTGAGATGTTGCCTGACAGGGAAGCTCAGCAGAGCCTTGGCACCCAAGGTTTTTGCTGAGGGCTTGTCACATAGGTCACCTCTGACCAGTATGCACAGAATTTGAGACCTCCCAGAATGAATGCCAGACCACATTATTTGAACAAAGAGTGTAGGCATAATGAGCCCTTCTTACTAGCTCTGTGAATGGTGAAAGCTTTCCTAAAGTCCAGTGGCCCAGATGCAAGCCAAGAATCAACTTTACAAGCTAGAGGCCGGCTGCGTTAACTCTCCTGCACAGCAGTAATGCCTGAAGACAGGAGGGAGGTGGCATGACACCTTCTTTAAATCATTTCAACAAGAAAAAGGGGTGGATAAAAGAAGAAAATGTGGGGAAATCTTGGTTGTCATTGGACTTAGATGAGGTTCGTTTTACTTCTCGCTTGTTTTGTTTGAAAAGTTATTAATGAGGTTGCGTAAAGAAGCAAGGAATTGTGTTTGTATTAAAAAGATTAAGACAGCTGTTAAATTTATTATATTTGTACATGATTGCAGATGAGTCTATACTCATGTAAGAGAAAAGATGGGCACTATTTTAAAAGTGATTGGGGGCCAGAGCATGGTCTTGCTGTGTAGTCCAAGCTGGCCTTGAACTTACTATGTAGCCCATGCTGGCCTTGAACTCATGGCAATCCTCTTGCCTCAGCCTCCTGAGTGCTGGGATTACAGGTGTGTGCCATTTAAAGTGATCTTGAATATGCTTTTATATAAACAAGTTTGAAATACAGTTTATCTTGGTTGTCTTTACTTATCAAGTACCATAAGCCTTGTATTTATTTCTCATTTGTATAGTCCTGGATCATGACTTAATGTTGACTCTGCTTTGTCTTTTGGGTGGCTTAACCTATATTAACATGTATGTAAAACATTTTAAAGCTTTTTTTTCAAAAATCATAATTTCTTTATTAATAAAGTCTTGTTTTGAACAAAAAAAAGAGAGAAAAGTTATTAATGAAAGAGAAGGAAGATGAGAAGGAAAAAGAACAAGGGGAATGGTAAGTATCATTGACCAGGCATGGGGATAGATTTTACTTAGCTCAGTTCCATTTTGTTCAGTTTAATTAAAAAAAAATGTAGTATTTACTTCAGTTCAATGCAGTGAATTACAGAAATCTTTCATTTAGCACTTATTATTTACCAAGCCTCTAGACAAGCCCTGTGAAAGATGCAAAGATAAACAGTAAACCTCATCTTTTTGTCTGTGAGCTCGTCCATGAAATGGGTGTAAGTCCAATTCACTTGGGTGTTGCAGAAAATTATTGGAAAATGAAAGAAACCAGCCATTGCAAGCTGTATTAGCAGCCGTGAATGTTATAATAAATGCAGAGCACCACCTTGGGGAGGCACGTGACTCTCTCATTGGCTTAGAGGGATATTCAGTGCGGCAGAACCTTCCTGAAGGGAGCGGAAATGTTGACAGGGACACTGCCTGGTGGTATTGCCTTTGGCAGCGGCTTGGCAGGGGAGGAGGGTCTGTAGGGTCCTCCCTTTGAGGAGATCTGGACGTGGAGGTGAGGTGATGTGGGCTTTCATTTAAAAGGGAATAGATAATCTATTGAATTGGAGCACATGAGAGGTGGCTTTATTTAAAGATGCTTTCAAAAGCTGTTTTGACAAGAACAGGGAGGAGGCAATGGTATCATTAAATAAGCTGGCAACTTTTGTAACCAGCTTTTTGGTTTTCCACCTCAAGGGAGAGTCAATAAACTTTGATTCCCAGCATTAATGTAATTATTTTGATTTCTCTGGCTCATTGTAGGGAAGGTTGCAAAGCTGCAATATCAGATGGCTGTAAGCAATTCAGAAATCCCATGTCCCCAAGGACACCCACTGCCGTTCAGAAGTAGCAGGAGAGGGGGTGGAATAAATCATTTCCTCTGATCTTGTTAGTGTTGAGAATATTATGGGGAAGCAAATGCAGTGCAGGACTAATACCAGAAGGCAACAGCAGGCACAAGGAGAAAAATAAAGGAATTTCCTTGCTTCTCAGAGTTTTCCTTCAAAAATGATTTTCTTTATTTTTTAAAAAATTAGTGTTTGAGAGTGTATTTCCCTCTCTTCTGTTCCTGAAGGTTTTTCCACTTCCATCTATGCTGCCATGTCATCTGTCATCCCAGGATTCTCCTGGGTACTGCCACTGGCAGCTGTTATGTACTCCTTAGAGTCAATTGTTACCTGGAAATGTTTGGTTCATTTAGTGTAAACAGTCCTATCATTCTGGGAGATTTCTTTGGGCTTGGTAAGAACTGACTTTCATGAATATCCAGGTGTACTTGGCTAGAGGTTTCTGCCATGTATGAGCCTGATGATTTTTTTTCGTTCTTGAAAATTTACTGTATTTAATTTTTAAATGGATTTTTAAATTTTTTAATTGATTTGGGGTTTTGTAAAGGCTATGTGCATGAATTGAATGAAGTAATTGAAATTTTCTGATGATGGGAGCAGAATCAAAGAATGTATTTGTTTTGAGAAGTTAAATTTTGGCCAGAATAGATGCACAAAATTGCAAAATGTATTTGCCACTATCCCCTAAATAATAAAATTAAGAGGTATGTACTTACCCATGTTCAAGGCTTGCTAACTGTAATTTAAGACTGGTCTGTTCTCACTGTAAATTAGAAGCATACCTTGAGGCCTAGACCATGGACATAGGCTATAAATCATTATTTTCGTAATAGCGGCAACAGTTAAGCCATGCCTTTCATTCAGAGTGCTATGGACCTTGTTTCTTGGAAACAAACTTCAGCTTCATACTTTTAGGACTCTGGCATTAGAAGGCCAACATTTCTTACTCAAGTGTATCTTTACCTGAGAGGAGATTTTCAACTTTATTTTCTCCAGTGGCCTTCTCAATTTTAGGCCCCGTCTGTGTCATCAGTATTGTCACATCAATCAAAGAAAAAAACAAACAAATGAAGCAAAAGCATTAGATATTTGGATTTTTGGGGGCAAGGGAACCTGAACATTTCAACTTTTTCTAACTGGATTATTAGAAATGAGCCCCTAGACTCCATTTGTTGGTGCAGATAACAATGCACTCAGACATCAAGATTTCTCGACAAAGCATTTTACTTCTGCAGGAGGGTGCAAGCATGAGGTAACAGGCGCTCTTAATTGGCGAGGAAGTGGGGGTTTGAAGCCCTAACCGGAGGGAAGCGGCCTACCGTTTCCCCATTGGCTGGGTTGAAGGTTCACAGTCCATCCCAGTTGGCTAGTTTAAGTGGCTGGAAGGGTGGGCAAGAAGAGTTGCTGGCCAGGGTTGTTAAGGGAGGGAAGAGTAGGAGGGAGAGGGGTGGGGAACAGAAGGTCCTTGGCTATTGATAAGCTATCTTGGTCTGTAGCTATGTTTCCAGAAGTTGAGCTTAGCAGGTGTTGCCTGCAATTTCAGTGTTCAGGAGAGGCTGCCTAGGGTGGGCTAGAGTCTAAGATGGAGGCACTGTTGTTTATATCCTTTGATAGAAAAGACAGGGCCACAGTTTCTCAAAATTTGATTAGATTCCACATACTATTTTCTACCACCCCAAAATTATATTTTCTCCATTCCAAGAAGCATTTATTTTTCATATTTTGATATTTCTGAAATAATATCTTATAATTGATATGCTCATTTAGTGTCATATCACTAAGCTAGTGGTTTTTCAATGAATGGGCATCTTAGATTTCAGGGAGTAGGTTATCTCTCAAATAAAATCCTCTTCTCATCAACTCAACTGCTATCACTTAATGTTGAGCTGCTGCTTCCTCTTCCTTTGACAGCTGGAATGGTTGGCTAACTGGTCTGCCCAAAGCCACTTTATCTAATTCATTTCCTAGCTTGATGTCATCCTGATTTTATAAAACACAACAATGATCTTGTTTTTTTTTTTGATTAAAGTCCTTTAACGATCTGTCCTTTTAAGTTGAAGACCCAAATCAAAGCATTACAGTGGCTTGCAGGCCTGTGGATGAGGCTCTTGTTCCTCTTGTTCATCTCTTTGCAAACCCGACCCCTTTGCCCAGTGTACTGTGTGAGAGCATCCCTCAGTTCCGTCATTCAGAAGCCAGGTATTTACCATATTCATGTCTTACTTGTACCAACAATCCCAAAACAAAAACAACCCCCCCAAACAAACCCACTTTTGCTTAAAGTTATTTAAAAAAGAAACTAGTATTCTAATATTTCAAAATTCTTGAATCTGTTAAAATAAAAACATTTGCCTTTTGATCAATAAAAGTCAGCTTCATGCCTTCAGTGTTTCATTTACCACCTTTTGGCAACCAGTTCTCTATGTAAATTTGTCTGCTTTCTGACATCTTTTTTAACTAAATGAGATTTCTTCTGAAGAGTTTGCCCTCTCTCCCTGTCTCCTTGATCCCCTTTCCCTTCGCCAAGATAATCCTACCCATTCTTTAAGTTTCCCCGATATATATTATTCCCCAAGTTAGACTCAGTTATTTAATCCCAACAGATAAACTGCTTCCTTTTTAATAAAAAATAATTTATGGCCCATTTATTATTACAAAATGAAATTTGTCAATAATGTTACCTGCCAAGCCACATACTTTTTAAAAAATAGTATATTAGTTTGTAAAAGAAAGAAAAGAACTGGTTTACAGTGAATTTAAGAATTCCAATGTAAATTCTCAAGAATAACCACACTTGAAGACATAATGGATTAGTCAGATGCTATTTGATATAAATAAAATTAGATTGAAGAAAAGGATATCAGACTCCATTTTATGCAAGGAATGTAGGAAATGAAAGAAGAGAGGAATGAGGGGCACTAGAATAAAAGCTAATCCTAAGACAAATAGTATCATATAGTTTGAGAAAAAGGGAGAAATAATCTTAGTTGAAGAAAGGCAATGTGCTAATTTTATCCAGTAGCTTGCTTCTAAGAATTGGCTCACCAACTAAACATTACCAGCTTTGCAGTTGCTCAGCTCTCCTTTCCTAGTTGGATTCCAGGTTCTTCTCATATTGAACAAAGAGCTGAATAAAATAAGCAAAGAGCAGTGGCAAAGTGTATTTAAGAAAGTAAAAATGAAGAGTGGGAGAGAAACTGGCTCTGTGGAGCGAGCTTGGGCTGAGCAAATAGAAAAAGAGGTTAAGAGCAAAGATAAAAGTACACACTGTGTCTGGGAAACAGCATGGATTATCATGGAAAGGTATGATAGCACTGCTCCTCTTGGCTGCCTTTTTTATATCGTCCAAATCTCGAGGAAACCCATGAAAACTTCTACATAGGGTTCCTGAGATCCCAGGTCTCAGGCTGTTGTCAGATCAAGGCGATCCTATTGAAAGCCTGAGCTCTCCCGAGAAGTCCACGTGCAGGGTTTTGGAAACTGTTCTGCGCATGTGTCTGGGATCTTGTAGTTAACAGGTCACATGTACTTCCCCAGCCAGCTTTTGCTATGTCCCAGTCTCCTGTCTCACTAAGGTGAATAATACAGTTTGAGGTAGAGAACATAAGCAAGTATGTCATTCCTGGAAATAAGTTGGATTTATTTATAAACGTAGCTGCAAAATAATTTCTTGTGTTAACAATAAGGGACTGAGTGGTATTGAAGTCACAAGAATACCTCTAATCTTGAAATCTTCCCTCAGGTTGAGGCATTCATTTAGTCTCTAGTTCTTAGAAAGCCCTTGAGTAGGCCACAGGGAATAGGAAATGGATTGGAAAAAGAAATAGTAATATAAAAAGCCATAAAGAAGTTGTGTGGGAGACCTCTAGGGACAGTTTCACTGTAAGATTGAGAAGGAACAAATCCAAAATAAGTAAATTTCAATCAGTAATTAGCTCGGTATAGATTTCTCATCATTGTGCTATGGAATTTTTTAAAAGTATATAATATGATAATAAAAACTTGATACAAAGGTCATTTGGTGATATCTCTGGGTGTCCATGTGTTATGGCCAATTTAGTGATACTGGGTGCTGAATTCGTTTCTTTCTACACATTTGCATATCACAGATAATAACATAGAACAGTACAGTTGAGTTACTTCAGTAGACTGAGTACTAAAAGTCCCATTACTCTCAATGATGAGACTTTCTGAAATAGTGAACAGTTGGTAAAATGTTGAATAAAACAAAGTACATTATTTCTTTAATTTACACACTAGTTGCATTCCTGAAAAATTCAGTGAAAATTTCAAATGTGCAAAAATACTTCAGGCTGTTATGTGCAACATAATCATAATTTTTTTCATGAATGTCTAGTGGGACATTGGGAAGTCAGGAGAGACACCGGGTCATTTTTCAGGGGGTAGGGCTCTCCTGCACAGTGCAGAACAGCTCGTGTCCCTGGTGCCCATCAGACAGTACCCGTTAACATTCCCCATTAATCAGACAGCAGCTCACCCTTCCCTCGGATTTCTCTCTGACTCTCTTGTGTGGCAGACTGAACGTTCCCCGAGTTGAGGGAAGTCTGACTCATTCACGGTTGTGTCCGCCGACCTGGGGCAATGCCAAACATATGGAAGACTTTAAAAAATCATTTATTTAATAAGCAAAGGACAAAGGCAGCACCCTAGGTTCCATTTACAGTTACTTGGTAAGTTCAGGAGGCCTGGGAGTATGGAGGTGACATGGAGAGTGCCCTAGAATCCTAGTCTTTTTCAGGATGGTCCTCGTTTACACTAGTTTCCCCTGCATCTCTTCTTGTCAGTTTAGTTCTTTTTTCCTTTAGTAAAATAATTTTTGGAAATACTTTTAGAATAGGGCTATGTTTTAAAAGTCTACCAGTATAATAAAACCAATTTGTCAATAAACATGTGAATATTTTAAAAATGAGATGATTGTATTTATTATATGTGCTGCCGAAGTGAGCACAAGATGATTGTATTTATTTTAGTACCTTCTTTTAGCTTCGCAAATGTTTTGGTTGATAAATTATTTATAGTAACTGTAAATGTGATCCTTTGCAAAATATCTTGTCCAAAAAAAGCAAAACCCTTAGTTGAGTATGGTGATATATGCTTATAGTCCCTATAACTCTGGGAGGCTGAGGTACAGGATTACAAATTTGAACACACCTGGGCAACTTAGTGAGCTAGCAAGATCCTGTCTCAAAGATAAAAGAAGAAAAAGGGCTGATGGTGTAGCTCAATGGATGGGAAGGCCCCAGGTTCAATCCCCAGTGTCATAAAAACCAAACCAAAACAAAACAAATCACTCCACTAACATCACAACCAAAACCTTCTTTTCCCTGGCATCAGGTTGTCAAATGTTCTCTACTACACTGATCCCAATTCAATGGTTTCTCACATCTCTGAATTATTTTCTTCATTAGAAAATACATAAAAGCCCTGACATATTTGTGTCTTAGATTTTTGATAGGTTCCCTTTTAAATTTATGAATTTTTTTTCATTATGTTTTCAACTACATGAAAGATTTAGCTAAAACTAAATCCTTAAAACTAAAGGATAGAGTAGTGTTTCTATGGCTAACTCTGTGTCTGAAAATTTTTCTTTGAAAGCAATGAAGATCCAGAATGAACAGTTTCTGCTGGGGTTTATAATTTCTTTATCTTCATTTGAACTCTTCATGTGGGAGCATAAAATTTTATAAATTTGTGCTTTGAATTTTGTACATTACCTTGCCTTTAATTTGAAACCAGTCAGATCTGAATTTTAAAGTATTTCCCTTTAGCTTTACATACATTTTTCATAAAAGAAATGCTAGTACTTTAAAATTAAAAGTTATACATTCCCCTTGTAAATATTAATATTAATTAATTAAATTAAAAAATTAAAATTAATTAAATACTAATCCAAGAGAAATACTGCATATTCCCATGAAAAAGACACATACAAAAATCTGCATGTCAGCTTTATTGAAAATAGGCAAAACCCAGACAAAATCCAAATGCCCAACAGTGGACATCATTGTAAACAATCATGGTGTAGCAACAGAAAGAAAGAAACAATGATGTATATTACAGTGCGGAAGCATCTCAAAACATGATACAAGAAGCCATGAAAAAAAGCATCCCCACTGTATATTTCTATTAAATTCAGCAGCCAGCAAAATGAATCAATGACAATAGAAGCCAGAAGAATAGCAGCATAGGAGGCTAATGTGTAGAAAGGTTGATGGGAGAATTTTAGTATATGTCCTGCCGAAGTGAGGACAGATGAGTTTTGTAGAAAAAAGGCCTAGCTTTGAGCAGAAGATCCTTAGGTTTATGAAGATGCCACAGAGCTATATATACTAATGATTTATATATTTCGCTGTATGTAAATTATCTCTCTAAATATAGCACGGAAATGAAAAGGTACGCATAACCTTTCTTTTTCATTAAAAGATATGTTCTTGTTTATAAAATAAAAATTGAAAGAAAATAAATCCTTCATAGTCTTGCTACGTAAGCCATTTGGTTAATTCTTTTCCAGTCTTTTGTCTGGGAGTACACCACCAACCCCATGCATTTCTTTTTCTCCATCTCTTAGACATATTTAATATGTATTTAACTGGACTTCTGAATGTAACAGTAATTCTTTCTGAGGAAGAGAGGAATTTTTTGTTGTTGTTTATTTAGGAAGTTACGTTCATGACGGTCTCTCATTTAAAAAATTATCAGCCAAGGGCCAGGGATTTAGCTCAGTGGTTCTGCCACCTGCCTCACAAGCGCAAGGTCCCGAGTTCCATCCCTGGTACAAAAAAAAAAAAATTATCAGCCAAGTAGTGATAAAGATAAATAGCTAGCAAGAACTTGGGATTTATTTATAAATTTTTCCAAGAGTTAAAAAACAAAAGGAACTGGCTTCACTGTAAATAAATGATACATTAGCATGATTCGTCTTATATTTTTCCTTTTTGGTTTTGATACCTGATCTCATGTTGTGTTTGTACATAGGATTGCTGTTGTGGAGGAATCATTCAAGCCCATGGTTGTAAATATTATTTTGTATACTTTCGTACATTTAAAATTAATTGTGTGTGTGTGTGTGTGTGTGTCTGTATTTTGCAGTGGTGGAGATTGAACACTCAGGTCCTTGTGCACATTAGGCTTCTACAAATCTTTTTTTGTTTTTTTTTTTTGGTACTGGGGATCGAACTCGGGTCCTTGTGCTTGCAAGGCAGGCGGCAGAACCACTGAGCTAAATCCCCGGCCCATCTACAAATCTTGATTAAATATTTTTCTTATCAGGGAATATCCATACATGTTTTAGTACTGGAAAATATTGGGGTATTATGCAGCCTGACAATTTATCATGTACTGTTCTTAAATTTTGTATTACAACATATTAAAAAATGTGACACTCAGACTCGCCTTTTGTTGAGCCAACATGACAGCAAAATACATCATGTTTTCCTACCATGAAAGAAAAACAAGGGTGAATATAATGGAAAAGATATATAATCTAAAACAAAGCAATATAATTTGCAGTGAGTTTCTTTGCTTAATATGTTATATAGTTGTTACCTAACTTAAGCTCTCCAGGTAATACAATTGCTAATATTAAGACATCTCTTTTGTTCTGTCACCTGAACAGAATATTTGGCCTTGAGACTTAATTGATGCATTTCTTTCTTAAGTATGTGTTTTAGACACAATGAGTGTACCTTTAAATAACCTTCAGGAACATCATGCATTTTTGTAGTATTTCGAGACCGAGAAGGATGACAAATTTGGTACTCCATGTTCTCTCTGTAACTACAAGAATTTTGTTGGAATCGTCTTTATTAGAGGCAGCTGTCAGTACGGGTTTTTTCGCCTCTGGATGAAAACAAAAAGGCACTACAGAGGAGTGTATATAAAGATAGCACCCATGAGGCATTAGGATAAATAAAAGTAGGCAGTATTAATGATGCTCATTAGCAGATGTCACTGGTGGGGAGGAAGTAAATTCCATGCCACAGTGTTTCATATATTACACTTTTCAAAACTGTCAACTTTTTGACTTTGATGTATGTCCACGTGAACAGTTTTAATAAGTTCCTACAGTCGTCTCTTTGCATATACCCTAAAGAATCCTGTGGAATTGCTGGCAGCAATATCACAAAGACATTTTTGTGTAATGATTGGTGCTTCACTTGGAAATGTGAGGCTCAGATCATTATACTCCCACTTATTTGTGATGTAAATATTTGTCGAAGAATTAGTTTTAAAATATTATATGACCAAGTAGATTTTATAGTTTAAAGCAATCTTCCACAGGCTATTGACTGTATAACTAATAGAATTATGTATGCATAAAGCCGCTTTTACTGTAGAAGCCAAAATGCAGAATAATAGCTTGTCAAATGTCATTTGCAAGTGAGATCATAGATTTTATAATCCAAATTAGGTTGTGTTCTTTTCCTTTTTGTCAGGTCATATTCTAATAACCATATTGTGCACTAAACCCTATGATTATCCCAACACTTGACAGATGGTAGGCTGTTAATTTGTATGTAAGAGACAGTGATTGCCAGTGCCCTAACAGTATTCAACAGAATATGAAATGTCAGAATCTACTTTTGGTTACGTTTTGCTTGACTTCATTTTAGCAAGGTAGTGTTTGGCAGAAGAGTTTTAGTAGCTTAGCATATGTTTCATTTTACTACTCTGAATAATTTTACTAACTACTAGAGACAGAAAAGACTAAGGAAGAAGTAATTTTTCTTGCTTATGTTATATTTTCTGCTTTTTTACATTCAGTGGTTGTCAGCCTGAAGGTTTAACTGAAAGGACTATATGAGAGCAAGGAGAAGACAGGGTTTAATTTCTCAGTGTTAAGGCACAATAGTGGCATACTCTGTTGTTTATATAGGGGACAAAATAATTTAAAAGTTTACTTAAAAGCATATTGGAAAATTCACTAGAACACTATTAGTACTAATAAAGCAGTTCAGCAATGTGGCGAGATACAAGATCAATATACAAAAATCAATTTTATTTCTGTATACCAGCAATGAACATTCTGAAAATGAGATTAAGAAAACAATTTCATTTATAATAGCGACCAAAGAATAAAATTTCTAGGAATAAAGTTAACAAGAGAAATGCAAAATATATACACCTAAAAACAAAAAACATCATTGAAAGATAGTAAAGAATAAATAAGCGGGGCATGGTGGTACATGCTTGCAGTCGCAGCACTCGAGAGAGAGACTGAGATGGGAGGAGCATGAGCTCAAGGCCAGCCTGGGCTGCATAACAAGACCTGTTGCAAAACAAAACAACAAAGAAATGAAAAAGAATAAAGAAGTGGAAAAATATCCTATTTTTATGGCTTGAAAAGCTCAGGAAATTTAATATAGTTCGTACTGGAATACTCTTCCAGATGATTTACTCGGTGATTGATACAAGTGATTGATAGGCAGTCCTTTTCAAAATCTCAGCTACTTTTCTGCCCCTAGAAGTTACTACTAAAATGCATATGAAATACCCAGAATAGGCAAACAATCTTTAAAAAGAACAGAGTTATAGGACTTATACTTTCCGATTTTAAAACTTATCACAAAGCTGCGTTACTAAGACTGGTGGTACTAACAAAGGAATTGATCAATAAAATGAAATCGAAAGTCCACCCTTGCATTTATGGTGATTTGATTTTTGATAAGACTGCCAAGATAATTCAATGATGGAAACATCAGTCTTTTCAACACATGTTGCTGGGACAACTGGATAGCCACATAGAATGAATTTGGATCTCTCTACACACCGTATGTAAGTACCTCAAAATGTATTCTTTTGATTTTTGTACCAGGGATCGAACTCAGGACCTTGCGCTTGCCAGGCGGGAACGGTGCCGCTGAACTACATCCTTGGCCCAGCTCAAAATGAATCATAGGCTTGAATGTAAAAAGGAATACTATTAAATACCTAGGAGAAAATTAAGAGCTAGTCTTTGGGACATTGGGTTAGGTCTCTAAGATATAGCAGTAGAAGCATAGGTGAAGTTTTCTGATTCATAAAAAACATAATTTGGAGTTCATCAAAATTTAAAACTTTTGTATGTCCAATAATAGTATCAAGAATATATATTTTAAAAAAGTGTATGAAAGATAAGCTGGCTGTGGTGGCGCACACCTGTAATCCCAGCACTCAGGAGCTTGAGCTAGGAGGATCACCGTGAATTTGAGCCCAGCCGGGGCTACATAGTGAGTTCAAGACCACCCTGAACTGCATAGTGACACCCTGTTTCATAAATAAATAAATAAATAAATAAACAGAATATGAAAGATGACCCAAAGATGAAATGAGGGACTTGGATTCAGAATATAAAACAGTCTCTTGCAACTCAGTAATAAAAGGGCAAAAACCCAACTCAGAAAGAAGCAAAGGATTTGAATAGGTTTTCCCCTGAAAAAGATAAGCAAATGGCTAATAAGCACAAGATGCTCAACATTATTCATCATTAGGGAAATCAAATCAAACTGAAGTATCAAGGAAACACCATTTTATACACATTAGAATGACTAAAATAAAAAAGACAAGTTTTGGTCTGAATAAGGAGAAATTGGAAACCTCATGTGGCATGATAGAAAATATTGTGAAGATTTAAATTTTTTCTAATTATTACAATAAAAAACACATGGACCGGGGATTTAGCTCAGTGGTTCCGGCGCCTGCCTCGCAAGCGCAAGGTCCAGAGTTCGATCCTCGGTACCAAAAAAAAAAAAAAAAAAAAAATAAAAGACACATTTCCATTAATCCTCCCTCAAAATACTCCTCCCTGCTTAGAACACACAGTACTCTGGACAGTTTCTGCATTAGTTCTGGAAGTTCTCTTTTGTCTTTTTCAGGCTGCATTAATGTATGGTCACTTTGACTTTGGGGAGGAGCCGCAAGTTGCGTGGTGCCAGATTTGGCGAATAACATAGATGAGGACACACTGCAACTGTTTTTATGAGCCTCTCTTTCTGTGGGTCACACAGCAGCAGCATTTGCCGTGCTTTTGATCATAGCTCTGGAGAACAGTCATGATTCCAGAAATGCTTTAGAAAGTGGCAAGAGTGATGTCAGCATAAGTATGTTGGAAGTGAGGGAGAAGATTTTGAGGGGGATTAACAGCAATTTGTCTTTTACTCTAATAACATTTTTAATATTTAAATATTCACTGTATATTTCCATCAGTCTTGTATGTTTTGGTGGGATTGTACAGTGGCATAACCAGTTTGGAAAATAGTTTGGCATTTACCAAAAATGTTAAATATAGTTACCATGTGACCTAGCAGTTATCTTTCCTACTTATACACTCAAGAATTAAAAATGTAAATCCACACAAAAACTTACACATGAATGTTCTTAGCAGGATTAATCTTTGTTTTGTTTTGTTTTTTTGGTACCAGGGATCAAACTCAGGACCTTGTGCTTGTGAGGCAGGTGGTGGAACCACTAAGCTAAATCCCTGGCCTGTTAGCAGGATTAATCTTAACCAAAAAATGGAAACAATCTGAATTTTTCCCTATGCTGAATGAATAAACCAGTGGAATAGGTATACAATGAAATATTCAGACATAAAAACTAATAAAGTGCTGCTACAACATGAATGAACTTTGAAAACTTCATGCTAAGTGAAAGAAGTATATATACTGCATAATTCCATTTAAATGACATGTCCCACATAGGCAAATCCATACACAGATTCTTGGGTTAGTAGGGCTGGAGGGGTTGGAGGGGAAAATGAGAGGTGACAACTAATGGATATAGAATTTCTTTATGGGATAATAAAAATGTTATGAAATTGATTATGGTTGGCTGAAGAACTCTACTGTAAATACCCTAAAAACTAATGAATGAAACAGCCTCCAACCCAGATTGATGTACCCTGCAAAAGTGTCTTTGAAAACTGATGGAGAAATAAGATACTTTCATGACCAAGAGTACCTTAGGAACTTCATGAATTCCAAACCAGCACTCCAAAAAATTTTAGACAATATCCTAGGAAAAGACAATGAGGATCACAACCCTAGGAAGCCCAGCAGAATGAATCTGTTGCGTGTGACAAATTAAAGACAAGGGAGAATCCAACAAAAAGGAAAAGTCATGGCAATGATAATTCAATATGTATGAGTTACAACCATCAATGTTAATGGTCTCAATTCACCAATCAAAAGAAATAGACTGGCAGAATGGGTCAAGAAGGAAGCTCCAACAGTATGCTGCATACAAGAAACACATTTAATTCATAAAGAAACTCATAGTCTGAAAGGTAAAGGGTGGAAAATAATACTCCATGTGACAGGAACCCAAAAAAAAAAAGGAGTAGTAGCTATCCTCTTTGCAGATCAAGTGGATTTCAAAGCAAAATCTGAAACACTCTGGTCCCAAGAATTTCAGATAAGGGATACTCAATTTGTATGTACAAAGCTATTGTGAACATGTGTTTTCCTTCCTCTCAAGTAAAATCTTAAGAACAGGACTGTTGGTTCTTAACAGTAATACAAGAAATTTCCATATTGTTTTCCAAAATGGTTTTATCATTTTACATTCACATTAGCAGTATTAGAAAGTTCTGACTGGTTCACACCTAAGCTGACATTTGTTCTTTTAAAACTTTTAACTTCATCTCCCTAATGAGTGTATAATTCAATCTTGTTATTGTACTGATTAGTATTTTTCTGATTCTACTGTTGTACACCTTTCCTTGTGCTGCTGGCTATTTATCGTCTTCTTGAGTCTACTTTTGAATTGGGTTGTCTATTAATGAGCTATAAGAGTTCTTTATATATTCTGGTCATAGGTTATATGCATTATAAATATGGTCTGTTTAAGGACTACTTTTCCTTTTCTTAATGATGTCATCTAAAGTTCTAAATTTTGATGGACTCTCACTTATCAGTTTTTTTCTTTTATACCTCATGTCTTTTATATCCTAGGAAATTGTTGCCTATCCTCAATTCGTAAACATTTTCCCTTATAATTTCTTCTTAAAGTTTCATAGTTTTAGTCTTTCATATTTAGGTTCATAGATCCTTTCAAGTTATTTTTAGGTATGGAAATAAAGGGTTGAGGTTAATTTTTTATGTATGGATACCAGGTGTTCTGGTGCCATTTGCTGAAAACACTATCTTTTCCTTTGCTCTTGAGTTGAGTTTATATTCTATAAAATGTTAATTTAAATAATCTTTCAAAGCTTAGTGGACCATATACGTGTGGTTCTATATCTAGATCCTCTGTTTTATTCCAATGATCTAGATGTCTTTCCTTACACCAACACTGCTTTGATTACTGTAGCTTTAGAGGAAGTCTTAAAATTAGGTACTAAATGTCTTCCAACACTGTTATTTTTTTTTTTTTTACTTTTCTATGTCTTCTGTACTCTATATAACTTTTAAATTTCAATATCCAATTCTTCATTCATAGCAAGTATACACAGACCTGAATTTTTATATATACCTTGTGTTTTCTAATCCTGCTAAATTCAAATACAAGTTCTCAGGGCTCCTAGAGATTTCTTAGTATTTTCTCTGTAGATGAGCATTTCATCTACACATAAAGATTTTACTTCTACCTTGCCAATCCTATGCTATTTGTTTCTTTTTATTGCCAGACTATTTTGGTTTGGGCCTATGTTTCAAAGTTTAATGGACAGATCAAGAGTAGGCATATCTGCCCTTGTTTCCCACCTAAGGGAGAAAGCATGGCATCTTCTCCATTCATATAAGGCATTTTTGCTGAAAGTATGGAGTACATGTCTTTTTATCTGTTGAGAAGGTTCTGTTCTACTTCTAGTTTCCTGATTGATAGCTTTTACCATGAACAGCTGTAGAATTTAGTCCTATACTTTTTCTCCAACTAGTGACAGGATCATATAGCCTTTTCCTTTCTTCTGTTAAAATGATGACTTATGGGGGTGGACCTTCCAATGCTGAACCAACACTGCCATCCCTATAATAAAACCACTTTCTACATCCTGCCAGATCTGACTTCTAATAGTTTGTTTTGTTAAACAACTTTCTATCTATGTTCATACTTTTTTCTTCTATTATTTTTATCCAGTTTTGATTTCAGCACAATGTTGATTTCCTAAAATGAGGGGCAAAGTGTTCCTTCTTTTTTCTGCTTTAAATGTTTGATATAATTTATCAGTTAAAATGTTTATGAGCCTGCTGTTGTCATATAGGTAGGTTTTCAAGCTAGGAATATACTTACTCTCTTTAATAGGTGCTATTCAAATTTTATATTTCCTCCAGAGTTAGTTTCCTTAATTTGCCTTCCAAGGTACTCCTTAGAAGTTGTCAAATTTATTTCAAAAAAGGCTTTTGTAATATGCTTTCTATATCCTTTTAAATTCTGTAAAATCTGTGATAATGTCCTCTCAATCTTGATATTGTAATTTTAAAAATGTATAATTGATATTGTATAATAGGAAGAAAAGGTCTAAAGGAGTAGGGGAAGTGGGAGGGGTAGGGGAAAGGAAAGAAAAGAAAAAAATATGAGAAAAGAAAAAAATGGAAACTAAGTCTTTATAAATAGGGAAGGGTGGAGGGGGTTAAGGGAGGGCAGGGGAATGCAGAGAAAAATAAGAACAAGATATGTCATGTAAAGGTACAAGATCCCAGTGGTGAATGTAACTGTATTTTATACCTAAAATGTACCAATAAAGTTAATGGAAAAAAAACTAATAAATTACACAATTTAGATGGGTGAATTTAATGGTGTGTAAATATATCTCAATAAAGCTGTAAAAAAATGCACAGTGGTAATAGAATAGAAAAGGCAATTCATGTATTATGTGAATGTTACAATAATTCCCTACACTAACAATACTACCCTACTAACAGAATGCCAAAAAGTAGAAATCCAGGTTTGTCCAAATTGTTTTTAGGTAATAGTTTTCTTCCCATATCTGAATGCTAAATAATGTCAAAACCAATGGCTAGTAAAAAATCTTGCCTCTGCAGCACCATAACCATTTAGAATTCCAAACAACCAGTGACTTGCTATTATGTAAGCATCTGTCTCTCAAAGATAATAAAAACAAGGCAATACGTACATAATATGCTTGCACATGTTATAGGCCATGTATTCTACTAACACTTTATGTGTATTTTTTTAACTTTCCATCACTGTGACAGAATACCCGGGAAAATCAACTTAAAAGGAGGAAAGATTCGTTTTGGCTTAGAGTTTCGGAGGTTTCAGCCCATGTTACTGGGCTCCAGTTGCATTGGGCCTATAGCAAGACAGAATACCATGTCAGGGTGCTGAATGTAGAAGGCTGTTCACTTCATGCCTTCAGGGGAGTAAAGGGTGGCAGGGAGACAAGGAGGATCTCAGCTGCTCCAGTGAGTTTACTTCCTCCATCTAGGCCCCTAACTCCTGTCTTCTGGCCCTGCCCAGTAACACCATCAGGTGGGGACCAAGCCTTTAACACATGAGATTTTGGAGGGCATCTGAGATCCAAACCAGGTAACATTTATACATATACATATATACTAATCATAAACAGTAGTAACTTGTACATAATTGATCTCCTGACTGCTTTCTCTTCCCAAGGATTATATCACTGTCTTATTTTTCTCTGTTAATTGGTTGGATGATTTTTGTCAGTGAAATATGTATTTTAAATAAAATAAATTGTTGATATTATGTGACATAATATAAGACCCAGTTGGGATCTTTTCTACCAAACCCATATCTTCACTATTGGTTAGGCTATCATTAATTTTATCATTTTTTTGCAAAGTAAAGGTTACAGTTAGTACAGTTTAGAAATGAGTATAAAATTTACTAAAGTTAAAAAATGTTCTAAGTTAGGTAAAGATGTGCAATTTTAAAATACCTTGTAAGGCATATATATATTACTAATCTTCAGTATGATAGTGGGAAAAAAGCTTAAATCTACTCTTTTCAATGTCTTTTAGGAGATGGATATTTTGCCTTTTTTGGGTCATGATTCAGATATTTAATTTTTCCCAGAAAATACAGTCTGGTAGCCTAATTTTAAATGTTAACATTTATTCCTGATATATTTGGATTATCCCTTTTGCTATGGCATGGTTTCAGAAATTCTTAAGGAAGGAAATGTTAATTTGCAGATAATTTATAGAATAGCTTTAATTTTAAAAAGATTTAAATATTGTATCATAACTATTATTTTTCCTTTTTCTGTCATTTTTATAATGATCATTTTTAATACTTGCATGATTTTTTTATCACTGTGGCGCCATAGGTATAGAAGCTGAATGAAGGAATTTAGAGATGATCTGGCATATCTGTTCACTCTTCCAAAAGAGGAGATGAGAGCTGGGGACATAGCTCAGTAACAGAACACTTACCTTGCATGTGTCAGGTCCTGAGCTCCATCCCCAGCACCAGAAAAACAAGAACAAAATAACAATACAGTAGAAAACAATGAGGTAAGGTGATTTCAATCCTAGCACATACAGATCTGAAGTAAAGTCTAGGTGTCTTTCTCTAACTTCAGTGATTAGATTCATGTTCAAATGCATCATTGACTTGATTCATTTTGCATACATTTCCCCAGAAGCATATCTGTAGCATGAAATATGTATAATCATATTGTTCTTAGATATTAGATGAAAAAAATAAAAGATAAGAAATTTAATACTAAAGTTTACTTTTGACGCAGCCAACTAAACTTTTAGTATCAGGGAGAAGAGGAAGTGGGAGGCACAACCTGGTATTTTCTGTTCTTAAGAGTAAAAACCAAAATGGGAAAAAGAGATATAATCAGAACCCACCACCATCCTATTTCAGCACAGCAGGTGATTCTCAGTTCAAAAAAAGAGCGAAAGATTTTTAAGAGAAAGCATTTTAAGATAATATCTCCCTGAGCCATATCTGTGAAAAGCCAGTGAAGCCTTGACTCCTCCTGAGAAGTTGTTTTGCAGTGATGAAGGTACAAGGGGCTCCTTCTGACAGGCAGATTGGTCAGGTACAGGGGTGAATGAGCACATCTGCATGAAACCTGAATAGTAAATGAGGACCTGCTGCAGGGCAGGTAGTACTAGAGTCATCATAGAAATGCAGATTTGTCAAGGAATGAAGCCTCAAGTAACAAGCTACTGTATTGCTGGGAGGAGTTAAAAATTTAGTAACTGCTTTTGAGAATTGACATTTGCCTCACAATCCTGAGAGGAGAGAGCTGGAGTCTCCTTTGGGTCAGCCCACTGTGGAAGCTATAAATCCCCTCCATTTTTTACTTAATCAACGCAAAGCGTAAAACGTTTGTCCTAGAGACCTCTCCCCACGAAACTGTAAAGAAGAACATTAAACTGCATCCAATGTGACAGTGTATGGGTTTTGTTTCTGAGACTTACTCTCTGCTCTAGTGGAGTGGTTGGGAGAGGATGCTTAGTATTGACATTCAAATGAAGGTATCAAATATCTCGCTGGGCTACAGAATTTCTTTATCTGATATTGCCATAACAAGCAGCTCAGAGGTACTGTATTTGTATCACTCTGGCCTTTTATATTCTGACTGTTGAATGAAAGGAGTCCACAACTAACTAAGACTTTTCTTTGAAAAGGAGAAGTCCGTTATCTGTATTTTTGAAGCTCAGAAGTGAGTACTTTCTACTGGGATAAAGCACCACAATAGGTGGAAGGAAGCAAGGACAAGCCTGATAAATTTCACTGTGACCAAGGAGACGTATTGTTGTCTTTGTTAAAATTATGCCTCCTCGGAGGTAGTCTTGTTTTGAGTGATACCTATGAGTTGGCTTGAAAGAAATCCTTGGAAACTTCACATGTCCCTAAAACAGCTTAGACTGTCCTGAGAAATGTAAAAGGAGATCATATTGTCACCTTGTGCATGCAGCGTGTGTTGAACAGATTTATTGCCAAATTTCTAAGCATGAAACTTTGGCAATTATGTTAACAAAGGTAAGTAAGCTAGTTGACATCAACACATGCATTCTGTTTGTTCTTTGTACATCTGTACATTTGGATACCTCCCAGAGATAGCTGTGACCCAGATTCCACATGCGTTCAAGACTTTCATTAGATAAGAATGACATATACTTATCATTAAAGCATACTAATTAAAGCAGAAAGTGACATTTCAAAGTAATGATGCTCCCTAGTGTCTCAATGTAAAATACTCCCTAGTCTGTTTTTAATGAACTGCTATGTATGTTTAAAATATTTTATTTTGAACTTGTGCTTTCATTATTTTCAGTGGTGATGATGATCAGCAAGGTAAGACTTTCTTCTAGATAAGGAAAGAGACCAGCTTAGCCTGCAGTAACAGCCAAGGTGCCAACGTGCATTGTTGAATTCACTCAGCACTTTACTGCATGCTTGTTCATTGTCCACCTCTTTGCCAGGTGCTCTGAGTTCATTGGATGCCAGTGATGTAGGAGAAATGTAACTCCCAACCTGCTAGATGTCAGATGTGCTGAGGTGGTGTCCCTGAAATTGAAGAATGAATATCAAAGGACGAAAGTGATTAAGAGTAGGAAAGGTTTATTCAGAGATAGCTCCTGAGAGGGGTCCTGGAAGTGGGTTACCATGAAGGCCACCTTTCAGGGGTAATTTATACAACAGAGTCACAATGTGGGTACAATGTGGGTCAAACTACAATCAATTTAGGATTACAAGAGTAGCCATTTAGCTAGTATTGATCCAATAGGGAGGCGAGTCAGGTAGCAAGGGTACATGGAAGAACAAAGGGAGTTTGGGGAAGGGATGGGTCTAGATGCTGTGGTCACCCTCCTAGGTGACTGATGCCTATATGGACTTCCTGGAGCAGGTGGTGCTAAGTACAGTATAATTCCAAGGTACTGCTTGTCCCTTGGGAGGCATGGAGGTCTGCTCATTGCACCTTTATCTTGAGGCTTGCTCTTCATGTGCACCGCCAGCAACAATTCTGATGTCTGTATTTTTCTGCTCACTTCCTTGAGAGTCCAGTTCCTCTCTAACTGTTTATTAATTTCTGTCTAACTTATCTGCCTATAATACTAGGATACAGATGGTTCTTGCCCTCAAAGAGCTTACCCTCTTCCTTTGATTTTGATCAAAGTATTTTTTATAGTTCCTTCTCTGCATTGTAAGAGAATCAAATTTTCTAACCCAAATATATTTCTTTGGCATACTTTGACCTGATTATTCAGAGAAAGTGCACACCTCTGCAGACATAGGAATGGCTCTGAAAAGCAGTCCTTTTATAAAAAGAAATATGCATTTACTTCCTTCAATAAACAGTGGATGCTGCCACATGATTTCCTCCTGGACATCCTTCTTTTTGCCAAGGAGTGATCTTTCCACAGGAAGAAGGGATTGAGGGTCTGACACCTGGTCCAGACAGAGATGATTACAGGTGGCTGTTGCATGGGAGAACTTGTTTGCATGTCATGGCCAGCCTTGCTTGCTGCACACCTCCTCCTTTGGGCCCGCCTTCTAACGTTCAGTGCCACCTCCCAGAAGCTCAATCCCCTGTCCTTTTTAAGCTCTGTACATGGTTCTGCCTTTTGCTTCTGTGGAGTCTCAGACTACTGTGCTTCTTGGCATGTAATAAGATTTGTACGTTCCTTTTCCTGTTATTTGTCAATTGTCAGTTTACTTCATAGTCTAAAATTATTGATGCTTGCGGGGGAAAGTGTAAACACAGAACTTCTCAATAGCATTCTCGGTGGCAGCAGAAAGGATGGGCCAGTGCTGGTTGCAGTTAAACCCACACTAAACATTGCAAACTTCTAGATATTCATAGTTGGCAAGGAGTCTCCTTTCTAATTTTGTATTTTTCTTACATTGCATCTTTATCAGATAAATTTGAATTATGACTTGATGACCTATAACTGTGTCTGATGTCTAATGTCTCTGCTTTGCATACTGTTGACACTTTCTGAAGGTTCATCCCCTCCCCTACATCTTACCGTTCCCATGACCACCAGCAACAACTAGAAGCAGCACGGATCACTAGGTCGACTGTTTATATTATAAATCCATACTACTTTCTCAAATTCATTCAGCCCTGTATTTTGGGCCCTATTGTGAATATTTGCCAAACAAGCCAGCTGCCTTTGTCTGCAGTCATGTACATGAGGGAGAGTCAACTTCCATCAAGATTATTACTTTCTTGATGCCTTGTTTAGTCCTGGAGATAGCCAGGAGGTTGACTGCTTCCTTCGTTTTCACCCAGGTGGAAGGGATGCCCTTGTTCTCTGTTAACAAGCTATGTGAAAGCTTTCAAGGAGGGAGAACAAGGTTTGAGCACTGATGAACAGTGCACAGTTTTCAAGAGGAAGATAAGTCCTACTATAAGAACAAAAGCAGGAAAGAAAAAGAGGAGGATATTCTTTCCCTCTTGAACTTGCTGTGTCCTATCCATACATTTTGTTGGTAGTAAAAGCAGAGTGATCCATCGTTGTATTCACTGTAGTCGTCATCATCACCATCTCTGTTGTTTAAGTTTAGGAGTCCCATAAGAGAGGTGCAATATGATTCAAATGTGTGGGTGACTAAGTGCTTTTAGGGTGCATAGGCAGCTTTCCCGGAGCCACAGAGCTGCTAAATGATGCAGCTGAAGCTCCCCTTCCACCCGAGGTCTTGCTGCCCCCAAGTGCTCTCGCCTTCTAAACTGTCACCTCTCATTAGCTTGCTTGGTCTGCCCTTTCTTGCACAAAAAGGTGTTAAAAGTCTGTATCCTTATAGATGGTGATGAGTCAAATATGTAAGTAATCTTCAATCTGTGAGCGAACATTGACATTTTCTGAATCTTTTTTCAAGTGAATTTTCTAAAAGTGAATTCCAGGCTTTCAAATGACTGTGCTCAACAGTGGTGACTGATTTCAGACTGCTCTTGTTATTCAAATCCACTTGAAGTAACAGCACTTCTTCAAGTGATGTGTACCACAAACCCTACCTAGAAGATTATAATGCCATATATACATGAGCTAGAATTCACCATTTGAAAATGAGATTTCTTTCCGTGCAAAATTTATTGGTGTGTTTATTATATGTGTATCCCGCCACTCATATTCTTTTTTGTTACCGGGGATCAAACTCAGGACCTTGCGCTTGCAAGGCAGGCGGTGGAACCACTGAGCTAAATCCCCGGCCCATGCCACTCATATTCTTAAAAGAAATCCTGGCTATTTACTTATTTTCCTGCCTAATTCTACAAAGGATCTGAGATAGTAACTGATGTATTGTACTTACCAGTGACAACTAAAATTTCAAAGGCAGAATATTTTCATGAAAATGATGTGAGACTTTGACCCTGGTCCTGGAATTGATGTCAGTAGAAACTAGGGATAATGATTTAGAGTCTGGAGTCAGATAGTTCTGGCTTTGGCTTTCTACCTGCCTAATTGCTACATAAGCTTGGGCAAGGCTAATGCCTTCAGGCCTCAATTTCTTGATTCGTAAAATGGGGATAATAAATGTTTCTCATCACTTTGAGGGTTACCTGAGATAATCATTGTAAAGCACTTAGCATAGTGTCTGATACCCAAGAGCAGTTTAATAAATGTAATGATGATGGAGGTGGTTGTCATGGTGAAAGAAGTAACGTAACACCTGCTTCCTTTCTTGACATGAACTCTTACATAAAGCTAAATATGTGAATCTGATTAGCTGTTCTGGTTTGGCAGATATGCAACCTGTCTTACTTGGCACTGCCACAAAATAACAGTGTGGAAACGTGTCCACACAAATAGTTCAGAGATGAGGATTCTCGGTTTGAAATTGAGAAAGTGAGTGACAGCAGGCAGTGATAGAGCTGAGAAAGCACTAGGGCAGGGTGTTAGGCTACTTGGGTTTGAAGTAAGGACTCTGCTGCTTTAAGCGTACATGATTTTAGACAATTTATTTAACCCTTCCAAGCCTCAGTTTCCCTGTGAAATTATGATCACAATACCCAACTACCTGGCTGTTTTGAGGACTGAATAAGAGAAAGCGTGTGAATGGCCTTGAAGATGATCTTAGGCAGTTTGGGTTGGTATAATAGAATACACCACAGGCTGGGGCTTAAACAACACACACTTATTTCTCAGTTCTGAAGACTGAGAAGTCTAAGATCAAAGTGCCAGCAGATCTGCCATCTGGTGAAGGACATCTTCCTGGTGTGCAGATGGCCATTTTGCCCTTGTGTGGTCTCAGGGTGGAGAATAAAGTTTTCCAGGGTATTATAAGGTTATTAATATCTAAGGGTATTAACCCCACTCACATGACCTAGTTACCTGCCAAAGGCCTTACTTCCTAATATCGTCATATTGGGGGTGAATATCTACATAGGCATTTTAAGGGGAACAGGAATATTCAGTCCATAGGAAAGATAAGCTGGTCTAAACTTTAGTTTTTTGTTGAGGGGATTATGCTACACTAAAAATATTTTCTGATTTAGATTTACATTTGGGTCTTTATTTATGGGCTGCTAAGAGCCCCCAACAATTGTTTTTCTTTTATTTTTAAAGCTGCCACTTCCTCAGTTGATCTCTTACTTGGAGATTGGAGAGCAGCAGCATAACTCTTTGAAGTCAATGGTTAATTTTCTTTGGAGACTTTTCATCTTCTGCTCATTGGATGCTGTTCCTTAAAACTGGGCAATGAGGAGGAAGCTCTGTGTGACCATGGATTTAGTGGGGTGTAAATCTACCTAACCAGCAGCTGGGTGGGAGCTGATGAGGGCCAGCCCCAGAGCCACGCCACAATTAGCCAAGTCAGAAGGATGAGCTGACTTGAACTTCAAGCCACGGGCCTGGCAGTGAACTGCTGGGAAGCAGCTGCAGCCTGTGGCGTGGCCTGTTGTGGCACTGTCATTCTTGTCAGTGTTGCCACCATCACCATTAAACCTTTATTAAGTGCTGACTGGTGGGGTTCCCTTAGGTGTCATTCTGGGCTGACAGATAACTTTTCGTTTTAAGTAAGAGCCTTGCTCAGGGCTGTGGGGGAGAGGCCCGGCTGTAGTACAAGGCAGGCCCGTGTGTGTGTACATGGGCTCATAAGAGAGCAGTTGGTGGCTGGAGCAGTGCTCTGTTTGTTGAGGATATCAACTCGGCCCATGGCCCCTTTCGCTAAGAGCTGCCACCCTGCCTCACCTTCAAGGATGGGCCCTGGTGATCGAGTTTCTCCCTTTGCGCTCATGGCTGTAGTGGAGTAGACCATGGATACGGAGCTGACTCAAGCTGTGAATGTTGTTCTCAGAAGTTTACCTGGGTCTAAGGCATTTTAGATAGACTACATGGCTGTGTAAACTTGGGAGCTGTGTCTTCCATTGTCTTAGTTACCTTCTCATTACTGGGATGCAATACCTGGCATCCGCAGCTTAATGGATGAAAGGTTTATTTTGGGTCACAGTTTGTACAGGTTTCAGTTCTCAGCCAGTGGCTCCAAGGCAGGGTGGCCTGGCAGAGGGGAACTGTTCATGGCAGGCAGTGGGAAGCAGATCATGTCCTCATGATCCAGTCATTTCCCCAGAGCCTAAGCTACGAGCACATGAGGCTTTGCTGGGACAACTAGATATGAACTGTGATATCCATGAGTTCGGTAATCCATGTGACAACACTGTAAGCATAACAGTTTTTACAGAGGAAGAAACTTAGTCATTGAGAGGTTAAGTAATTTACCTAAGGTTATATGGTTGATTAGTGGCAAAGTTAGCTTGAACCCAGATAGCATGAGATTATATGTTTAGCCATATATCAGCAAGTGAGAGAAGCAGAGGACAGAAGTACGTACTATAGCAGCAGTGCAGATTAGCAGACTGCAAAGGTGCGGAGAGGGAAGAAGGGAAAACAATGTTGATCGACTAGGACGGGAGCTGCCCTGGTCCCATAGGCTTTCAGACTCCAGGGCCCTTACCTTTGTGACCACGCTTCCTAACTTTGGGCTCTCCATGTCTTTATAATAAAGAATAATTTCAGTGCTCAAAGTAGTTTCAATGGCTATTACTTGTAACCAAGAATCTTGGTTACATGACCACACCATCATAATATCGCAGTCTGATTAAAAAAAAAAAAAAGATGGTGGGTCATCGGCCTGGCCTTTGAGCTCAAGGTATATTTATATATCTGTAATCAGTGTTCAGGACAGTGGAGGAGAAAGGCTAGTATACCAGTGAGTGCAGCATAGAGTGTCAGGGCCTCTGAGAGTTAAGCATTAGTTGCTATAGAAACTCAGAGGTAGGGCCAGAAAATGAAACTCTGTCGAGGCATGGGGAATCAGAATGGCATTTTAGAGAGGGAATATTTGAACTGTGTTTTGAAGAATGAGTAGGATTTTGGTGTATGAGTAATGAATAGAAAGAAGGGGATTCCAGGTAGTGAGGAGTGTGTACCCCCCACCTCCCATGGCAGAATCTACCAATCATTTTAGAGAAGCAAGAAATTCAGTGTGATGAGGAAGGATGATGGAGGAGGGAGTTCACTGCCACTGGGGTTCTGCACTGGACCACACCACAAGTGGTCTTCACTGTTACGCTATGAGTTTCCACTTTTTCCTGTAAGCTAGCAGTTCATTCACTGTTCCATTCTTTCCCTCCCTCCAACAAGAAAGAATCTATAGATTTTTGAAATTGCAAAGATGATATTCTGACAATATTAAAGATAGATTTAGAAAATAACCAACTAAACATGCAGAATCACAATGCCTAACAGCGCTGTTTTCATTTTTGCTGATTATCTTCTAGTTGCCCTCAAACGTGCCTATTTTGGCCCATGGTTGCAATCCATCCACATATTATTTTCACTTCCCAGTAGACCAGCAAGGGTCCCATGTTTCTTTGTTGCCTTCTCCTAATTCTGATACTAGCATAATAGTCCTTTATTTGACAGAGTTTTCTGAAAACACACACTGCCCTTGGCAACATGGTCGGCTTTGCTGAAGCAAAGATGTACAATATGGAGATTTCTGCCTTTAAGATTCTGGCATCATGGTCTCTGCTGAAGAGTTTAGCCATATACATTTTCAAGCATGTGGGTTTTAATGTGGTTATTTTATAAAATATATATTCAGTTCTTTGAGGGTTGGTTTTGAGTCCTTTGCTTCTGTCCTCACTGTCCCTCTGCCCTCAACCCCATCAAAAATGCCCTGTGGCTAACAATAACTCCATCTTTACATGCTTGTGTTCAGGCACTGCTTACTTGATGTCTTTTCACTTTTCATATCTTAGGCGCCATGAACCAACCTATTTGATGGCTGTCAAGAAACAAACTCCAAATCAAGCTCTTGAGCCGAGTTAATTCGAGTTAATTCAGTTATGGAGCATTGTCTTGATTGTAGTGAGTGTCTAACGGTCATCATTTTAATAATACGGGCCTCCACAGTTTAACTAATAACAAGCCAGCTGTATTCCAGGGACGGTGGCACTGCCTAGTTAGCCTTCCCAAGGCCAACCTGAACACCTGAGTGGTGTGAGGCATGATCACATCCCGGCTTTACTTCTTCTGACCCTTAGCAGATGTTATCTACGTCATTCTCTCTCTCCCCCTGCTCTTGTGTTTAGGAAAATAGGATGATTGCCCCAAATTACCCCATAAATTAAATTTTACCTCCTATCTCCAGCATGATCATGAGCCTACAAATTAAAGATACAGATAATTTTGTGATCAGATTTATGTTTGGTCTATAATGAATTTAGTCTTTAAATGCTTTTGTTTTCCCTTTTATGATGCATTTTGTAGACCTAATTTGATTCTGTGGTTTTGATGGTATTTTGTTGTTGGCTTTTGCGCTAGTTTCCATATTCAGAAGTTCTTGTTTTTTTCATTTCTAATCTTTGTATATTTGCTGAAAAGATGATTAATTGGTGTAAATAAAAAATTACAGAAATTCATTAATGAGAAAACCTAGAAGTGTTTATTATCCATATAATGAAGATGTCGTTAGGGAAGCTAAACAAAGCTATATTCTGTGGGAATCCTTATATCTTGTTTTACTCTGTGTGTGGATTAGTGTATGTGTTCAGACACAAGTATGAAAGTATGGTTTATGGAGACATGTTCTTAAAATGAAACGGGTTGTTACCACAATAGACCGTAGATACTTTAAAACCTCTCTACTTCTTAATTTCCTGTTGTATAAAATGGGAGCAATAATATTTCCGAATATATGCAGTAGCAGGAATGATTCATTTAATGATGCCTGGCACATAAATAAGTGCTCAATCAATATCAGTGGCTGATATCATGACCTTGGCCCTGGAGCTGTAGGAAGTGTTCTTTATGATCTTAACTGTGAGCTCATTACTAAGTGAGTCCCTAAGGTCATGTCTTTATGAGAAGGTCAAAACCATTGAAAGAAAGCTGAGACCTCAGAGTCGGGAGACTCATTTTTCCTTAGCAGTTCCTGCCCTCTTTACCCAGCCTAAGGTAAATGCCGAGTTATTTCCACCTAGCTCTCACCGATACCACCTCTGTGGCGGATGCCCCTGACGGCACTGCCACAGCCCTCTGAAATCAGCTGCAGCTGTTGCTATTCATCTTGTCCAAGTCAGTTTCCCACCTCTATGGCCTCCTTTCATGCTAGAAGCTAGGGCTAAAAGGAGACTGGAAATATGGGGCATAAATGCCCTGTGGGGCTCCCTTCAGCTGTTGGACATGGGTTTGTGAGCAGACACTTCAGCTTCCTGTTCTTCTCAGCGGGTCCCAGCCGACTCACGCACCTTTCTTTCTGTGGTGAACTTCTCAGAAATGCACCTTCTTCTTGGCTTTCGCTCATTACCTTTCTTATTTCCCATTGCCTCATCCCTGCTTCCTGTACCTGTCTCCTAAATAAACTTTTGAACCTAGACTCTTTGTCTCAGGCTCTGACTTTAGGGGAATACCACCCATGACAACTTCAAAATTTTGTATCATTTTTATATTTCTAGGTCGCTGCTTATTTAATCTTTAGCCCTGAATCATTTCCTTTGTAGCTCAGAAAGAAGAGGCCAGACTCTTCTTTTATGTTGATCCTACCCACTCTTGTATCCACTGGGCTCCCAGAACATCATGTCCTATCTTCTGCTAAAACCTCCAATGTAGAGTACTCAGATCATAGTAGAAGCTTGACAAATACTTATTGAATGAGTGAAAGTTATTTCTTTTCTCTTGCATTTAAAAAAAAAATTTCCTTCTGCCTACACCCTTGTTTTTATCACTGGTGGTCCTTCTAGCTTTTCTTTTGCTTTGGAGGTAGACATCATTGCACAAATTCCAGAGCCAGTTCTTTCTTAGCCCTACAAGTCAACACCTAATCCTTTTGCAGTATTGGACCCTGTTGGGTACTTGCTCTTTCTTGAACTCTACTTCCCTTGGTCTTTTACAATCCATCCCTCTCATAGTTCTTCTCTTGGGTCTCAGGTTTTCTTTCCAGTATATTAGTTAGTTTTCTGTCACTGTGAAAAAAAAAATACCTGAGAGAAATCAGTTGAAAAGAGGAAACATTTATTTTGGTTCACGGTTTCAGGGGTTTCTGTTTGTGGTTACTTGGACCCATCACCGTTGATCTATGGGGAAGCAGATTATCATGGTGGGGAACAAGGGGGTAGAACAGAGCTGGTCACCTCATGGTGGCTAGGAAGTGGGGGAGAGAGACAGACAGAGAGAGACAGAGAGAGAGAGAGAGATGGAGAGAGAGAATGACAGAGAGAAGAGAGATAGAGAAATAGAGAGATAGAAAACTTTTTATGACAAAGCCTCTCTCTTAAAACCCATTAAACTGAATCTGTATAGGGTTAGTCATTCATGAAGCCAGAGGCCCGATGATCTAAGCACTTCCCAAAGGTCCCAGCACTGAGCACTGCTGCATTTGGCACCACATGAACTTTTGGGGGATATTTGAGATCCAAACTGTAACATCCAGTGTTTCCGCTGACTCATTTACCTAGCTTGGTTTCTATGTTTCCCAGGGTTCCATCTTTGATCTTCTTCATAGGCACTGTCAACTCAGTCTGAATAAAACAGTGACTCTCATCTCTTCACCTATTTGGATGATTTCTAATTCTGTAATCTCCACATGAGTTCTCCTGAGTTCCAAGCTCTTGAGACTCTCCACCTGAAAATTTTGCAGATATATTCAGTTCATCAGGTTCAAACTGAAATTCATTTCTTTTCCCTGTTTTCATCTCTTTTTCCTTTACTGTATGTTGTTTTACTTTATGGCATCACCGTGTACCTGGTATTAAAGTATACAAGTCTTTTCCTTAAACACTTTACTTTTTGAATTTCTACTGGGAGCCAGGGGCTTTTTCAGATGCTGGAAATACACGAACAACAGAATAGTCATAGTTATACTCTCAGGAGGCTTGTAGTCTAGTAGCAGATACAGATAGTAATCTGATTTATTACACAACTATGCATTATAAACTGAGGAAAATGCTGTGGAGAGAGAGTCCAGGGTTCCATTTGAGCATGTTACAGAAGGATGTAATCTATTTATGGGATTTGAGGGTGCTTCCATTAGGAAGTGGCACTTGATCTGAGATCTTAAAGGTTGATTGAGAGTTAATTAGGAGAGGGGAACTCTTGTCACTGTGCACTATACTCACCAAGTCCCATGGATCCTTCCTGGGAAATGCCACTGTTTTTCTTTTACTGTTCTTATTCTGGACCACTGCAATTCCTATCTCCACTTCTAATTTCCCATTCCCATCCATTAAGTTTTCAATTGCTGCCAGAGTTCTTTAACTGATCACAGATTTATGACATTTTATTCTAACTCTAGGTTAGAACCTGCAGTAGCTCTGTAGTGCTTCCAGAGGAAAATACCATCCCTCTGGTATGGCTTCACAGACTTTCCAAATTTTGGCTGTGACCTTTGTTTCTAGTCTCATCTGCTACTTCACATAATATTGCCTGTGGACTCTGCAGTTTGCTAAAGTTATCATGTCCTTTTTAGGCTTTTATGCTTCCATTCATTTATCGCTCTTGTATTCCTCTTTCCTACTTTTGTACCTGCTGATCCCATTGGGCCCTACATAAATGTTACGTCCTCCATGAGACTATCCTTGACCTATTATGTGTCCCCGTACGGTATTTTGATTCACATGTTTCTTTCATAGAGCTCCCATCTGTTTGCCTTATATTAACTTACTTGTTTGCCTAGAACATGTATTCCTCTGGGATCAAGATTGTGTTGTGCTCAGCTCTCCCATTCCAGGGCTTGAAATATAGCAGGTGTTCAGTAAATATTTGTAATTGAATTGCCCATGCATGAATAGGGTGAGGGAGGCAAGACAGGAGGGTAGAGGAACTGAAAAAAAAATCCAGACCTTTTCTAATGACAAGAACTGGTGATCCCAAGCAGAGCTTGATCGAGACATATCGGTGGCCCAGGCAGACAAAGGATTCCGTATCCCTTCAACAGCCAAGTGAAATAGCAGATTGGAGCACTGCTGCTTGTGGAAAAGGGAATGACAGATTGCAGCATCCTGTGATCCATACCTGACTGAGCAAAATGAAGGCCTTTTAGTTGTTGGGCCTGTCCTACATTGAGGCCTTTTATTGGCCTTTGTTTTGTTTCCAAGCATTCCTACCACTCCTACCTCAATTCCACATCAAGGTATTTCTTATAGTAAAACACAATTTCTTTCTTGAGGAAAGTTCTGATAAATGAGATGTTATTTGTTGTGTGTTTTTCTGGGGATACCTTAGTACCTATTGTAGATTGATACCCTGGGATGCTAAGGGAACTCTTTTCTGCCCATTTGACTTTGTCCCTGGGTATGCCAACTACAGATGCTAGTGTTCTCTTAAAAATGCAACAGACCTAGTAATTACTAAGGAACAAGACTATAGAATAGAAGAAAGATGAGTGTAGCTTTCGGAGTACTGAGCACTCACTGTGTCAGGCACTGTGTGGGTGCTGGAGGAAAAAAAGGCAGATATCCGTGGGCCTCATCCTGGAGGAGCTATTATTTTTACCAATAGTTATTTAAATCTTTTCCACTTCTTCGGGTCATTACAGGTGGTAATTTGAGATTGGTCATTTGGAAAATACTGATTTATGTCCTGAATCTACAAATCTTTCATTGGAACATTGGCCAACATTGTTAACCCTGTGTGTTTTAGAAAATGCAGCCTTTAGAAAATAGAGCATTTGATGCAAAGCTTCCAAATGTGTTCTTTCATTTTTGCCTCATATAGGTTTATGATCATTGTTTCACTGGTGAGAATCAAGAAATCCAGAAGGTTATGTGTCTTGTCTTAGATCTCCCAATTTTCTGTGATCCCTGATCTCCTTATTCTTTTCCTCTTTACTTTTTGACTAGAAGATCTATCATAAATTTGGATATATATTTAAAATTCATTTTTATTCTTCATATCCTCCTGTCTAGCTCTCACTGAATCTTAAATGTGTATGATATGATCCTATGTTTGTCTGCCTCTTCTTTTCCCTCTTCTCTCCTTTGCCCTTTTTCCCTCCTCTTCCCTCTGCTTCCTGGGTTTCCCTTTTGTTTTGTTTTGTTTTTTTCTTTCTTTTCACTTCACTGGGAGAACTTACTATTTGTCTTTTCTGGTCTCATCATTTTCCCGTTCTCCCCCATTGATATAAGTAATAATGATGGGAAATAATTAATGATCAAATAATTTCTTTTTTGTTTGCCTTATTTGGAGGTGAGCTATAAATTCAGAATTGCTGAATCCTTGGGAGAATGGTAAGAAAGTAGAATTTAGAATTTTGCACAAAAGCATTTAGATCTTAGTTTAGAGAAGTTTTCTTAGCACTGAACACCGGAACTTGTGAGTAATACAGCAGAGGGAATTTCATAGTCCTGGAAATGGCAGAGTTTTTTTTTTGTTGTTTTTTGAAGAAGGTTTCCCTGGACACACATCAAAATGCAAAATTACAACAAATTTAGTTTAAAGATCTGGTTTCTTTTATTTATAATTCTAGATTTATGCAATATCTGATTTATAAACTAGAATGAATATTCTGGTAAGCTGAGAAGAGTTGGCTTTATATGCAAAAAAGGCTAAAGAAAACAGAAATACAGAGTAAAAGGCATGGTGTTTATTTCAGAGTTACTCTCTCTTGTAGTCAGAGGATTCAGCAAGGGGATACATTAAATACAGGACACATAACTTACAAGATTATTAAGAGTCAAATGTGAAGGAGTGCCAGAGAGATTAACCGCACAGTAGAGGCCCAAGGAGTCCAGCTGAGGGCCTGGATCCCTGCAGCTTCCCACACAAGGCCAGCCAAAGGCTTAGAGTCCAAGGCCGTGTCCTCCATGAGTCCAGCCAGCAGCCTAGAGCCCTGGCAATGACTCATGCTTGTCCGTATTGAGGATCTGCACCTGGAGGGCCCAAAGGCCAGTGGTGGAGGCCAGAAAACCTACACTGGTGGGATGAAGGATTTGTGACACCGAGCTGAAGGTTCCACATTGGAGCCAGGAAGTGACTCTCACGGTGAAGATCAGAGCTCCCCTGACAAGAACAGCAGCCATTCCCAGAGACTGCTAGGTCCTGAGCTCTTCCTCTGAGGAGAACAGCCAGGTTCACATCAGGAAAACCATCCGCAGCAAAACTTTTCCTAGAGAATCAACAGGCCAACATCTTTCCCTCCAGTTCTCTTTTTATGGCTATTGGTAACAATCTTCAGGTGGATCCTCCATGTCCAGACCATGCTGATTCAGTTCAGCTGGGCATTACAAGCTGACCATTAGTCAGTCCACTACACTCTCCTTGTGGGTGAAACAAAGGGGACTTCTTTATTAAGCCAGCTCAGGTTGATTGGAATGTCTTATTTATTAAGAAATACTAAGTGGTTCCTTTTAAAGTTCATTTACCACGAGTGACTCCATTCTGACTTGGTCTGAATGCTGGGGCTAGTGCTGGAGCCCAGTCTACAACAATGGCCTCCATAAACTTTAACACTTAGCTAGAAGTAATTTCTTCCCCCGTTACTTCCAGTAGTGTTTCTTTGTACCTTTATATGCTTGCATTTTTTCTTATACTATTGTTTAGGTTTTTTTTTTTTTATTGTTACCATCTCTGTTGCTAGACTATGGTCTTTTTTTAATATCAACAAAATATTAAGTTTTTAATATGCATTGAGTGTTTAGAATACACATCAATATTTTCAATGTCAACTGTATACTTGATTAGAGTACGGTCTTTTTGAAGACAGGAGTATTAATCTGATTTACTCCGATAACTATGACACAGAGCCCAGAATGTAGTAATGAAAAAATACAAATTTTCTGGTATTTTCAGTCATATTTTCTTCTTTATGTGATACTGTTTCATTTGAACCTCTTACAGTAATTATGTGCTCTCCTGGAATCCGAAAAAAAATAAGGATATAAAATTTTTTGAACAATAAAATGGATAAGTGAATGATTAAGAATTTGATGCTAAAGAAATTCAGACACAAGGTATTTACTGAACATCTAAGGCACCAGTTTTCCAAGAAGTGTAATATATATGTATTTTTTTTGGTAGCAGGGATCGAACTCGAGTCCTTGCGCTTGCAAGGCAAGTGACGGAACCACTGAGCTAAATCCCCGGCCCAAAGTGTAATATTTTTTATACTTATTACCCTAGTTACTTTAGCACCTTGGTAAAATACAGGAGCAGTGGTATGTACTAGCGGAGATATCCAAACTTCAAGATTTTCACCTCTTGATTCCATGTGGTTTCCCAAAGCTTCAGTGATCCAGCTTTTGGATTTGCTTTGTTGTTCAAGTGTTCCTAAACAGTTTTAAGGGAATGGAGAGATTATTAATTGAATTGATTCTGGTGGTATCAAAACAAGAGTTCAGCGTTTCTCTTGGGTTCTAGATGCAGAGTGGAGCCAGTTCACTAGGGCAATCCTGCTCATTTATTCCCGAATTCAGACATGCTCCAGGGTTCTCATCCATTCATGGTCCTTTATCCCTGTGCAGTCTGTTCCCTATCAGTCACAGTCTAATTTTCTCAGGTTACACAGAACCAGAACAAAAACCGTCTGAAAAGAGCATGCATGTGTTTAGATGATGCCACAAGTTATCTTCAAACTTCCTCACTGTCGACAATTAGAATGATTTCAATATTGACGGCCTCTTTTTTTTTTTTTTTTGAGGCAAGGTCTTGCTATGTAGCCCAGGCTGGCTTTGAACTCACGGCAATCCTCCTGCCTCAGCCTCCGGAGTGCTGGATTTACAGGTGTGCGCCACCACGCCTGGCCTTTATTTTTATTGTTTTGTTCTTTTTTGGGGGAGGGGGCTTCTTATTCAAGGATCATGTGGTTTGAATTTTGGCCTCTATGTGTGTCTTAGATTGGAACTGCCGTGTTATAGATAAACACACAAACATTTCTAGAAAATACAAAGGAGGCAGATACTTTCCAAGATCAATACTTTGTAGACTGTCAGAATCTTTTTGGATTCAAGGACATTGTTTATTCATGATTATTGACGGATATGAGGTTTTGAGGGAACTGCAGATCAGCTTGTGTGGCATGATTTATGGCATTCTGTAATGCCTCACTTGACCTTTCTTTTGCATCTTAGAATTTATGTAGGTTACAGTTATTGGAGCTTGGTATTGTTCCCAAGAAAGAACATATTTCAGGTAGAAAACATGTATAGGACCCACACTTATGTATGCCAGTAAACCTTCTGAATGTCTTTCAAGTTGAGCACTGGAGAGAAAGAAAAACAGGTAGTAACTAACCTTGAATTTTCCAGGGTAAACACTGACAATTTTTTTTTAATGTGTTTTATTTTTTCACAAGATAAGTGTTTCCCTTTTGAAAGCCTGCAGTTTATTATTCTTTTCAATCTTAAAACATCAGTTAAAATCCCAGCAGTGCAGGATTTGAAATCCACAAACTAAAGAACTCTCACGTGGCAACTACTGCCATTTTTGGATAATCATTTCTTTGGCCCACAAAAAGAACACCCAACTGGGATAGGCCTACCTAAATCCATGTGAATGGGACAATACCATGAATGATTTGTGGCTGATAGAAAAGTTAGAAGTGCATTTTGGCTCTGCAGGTACTGTTGCCTGTGTGATAGCAAGTTAGTTTAAAAAAATAAAATAAAAACAGACTGCTGACTTTTCTCAAATCCCTACTATGTGCCTTTCATTATGCTAAATTATATAACTTAACTCGACATATTTAAGAAATTTTTACTTTTATCTTTCCTTGCAGTTGGGTACATAGAGGATTAAGGATATTAAGCAGTGAGCATACTCATATAGCAAGTATTTGGCAGAATTAACATTAGAACCTGTGTCTGTTTCACTCAAACTTAACAGGTTTTCCATTTGTTCCCTGGCCCCTCAATTTTCTGTGGTCTTGTATTTAATAAATAGGTTGTGGGCAGTCTTTGTTTTTCACTTGGAACTTACTCTTTTTTCTTTTCTCATCATTGTCCCTTTCGTCTGTAATGTTCGGGCAATAAATAACTTTACTTACTGATTTTTATAATTAACCACAAGGACCTTTGTGAATCTCTAATTTTTGGTCTAGCACCTTGTCCGTAGGAAGTGTTCAATAAATACTTGAACCATTTAAAATAGAGCAGATTGTCATACAGATTTTATGTCCTACTTTGAACTGATTTTTGTGTTTTCTTATTAACAAAGCTGCCTTTAAACTGAACAGATCTGGAGATTTAGATTCCCCTCTATGTGTTGGTTAAAGTGGGAAATATAAAGAGGCATTCTTAAGACATCTTTCTTTGTGACGCACAAAACTGCCAGGGTCCTCCATTCTCTGTTCGTGTTTTCAGGTGGCTAATCCTTTGCCTGTCATGATTATTGCAGATATAACTTCCTGGCATCTTATTTGTTTATTAGGGTTTTTTTTCCCCACTCTTTAGGAGTTTTAGATCGTTCACCTATACAAGTATTTTATATAAATTCCTTCTTGGAGTTGAACTATACTGTGCTAAAGAGTTAAGAGTAGAATAAAAAATGCCCGGCCTTGGCACTGTCCAGTGTTACATCCAACATCCGGCAAGCCCTCCCACCTTCCCAGCCAACACTTGGGGCCAAACCATCCGCTCGCTCATTTCACTTGGGTTATTAGGGTGGGCTCGCATCTGATCGTCCTGCTTCTTCCCTTGTACCTTGCCTGCCATTGGTTTGCAACATACAAGCCAAGTGATCCCATTACACTGTAATCTGTTAAGGTCTGTCTGCTGCTCACAGCCATTTTACTTCCTTCTGAGAAGAAACCATAATTATCACAGTGGCTTACAGGGTCCTACCACACCTACCCACACGTGTGCTCCTCTGACCTCATCTCTTCCTCCTCCTGCTCCATTTCAGGCTCTGTGTCGTCCTCTGGTCTTCCAGGCGTTCCCTGGCATGCCCTCAGCCCAGGAGGCCTTTCTCCCAGACACGTGTGTGGCTGGGTGGGGTTTGGTCCTTCACCTTCCTGAGATCTTTTCCTAAAGACTCTTTTGAGACCTATCCAGACTACCCTGTGAAGGTTGTAGCTTCCTTCGCTACCTCACCCCGCTTCCTGACTTCATTGTTGTTTCGTAACAGCACTTATTACCACCGAGCATGCCAAATATTTTACTACTTTATTGTGTTTTATTGTCTACTCCCCCAACTACCAAGAAAATGTAGAAGGCATGAAGATAAACTTTTTATTTGCTCTCTTCTGTCTTGTTCACTGCTGGGCCCTAGTGTTTAGAAGAATCTCCACCTGATAGATAATTTCACTGAAAATAAGTGAACATGTAGCTATGAGACTCATGTACACTGTGAATGCCACATTTGACTCTGGACATTATGAACTTAAAGGATTTACTCATCCCATAAATACTTATTGAGTGCTTGCTATATGCCAAACCAAGCGGTGCCCTGAAGATACAGTGGCCATCCTGGAGCTTGCTGCTGAGTTGGTGATGCTGATGTTCAATGTAAATACATGTACAGTGGTCCCGCACTATAGTTGTGGCGTGTGAGCTAAAAGAATGGCGGAGCATGTTTCAGTCTGGGGTTGGGAGTTAGGTTAGGGAGGCTTCCTTGGAATATGGGTATGAGGCCTGGACAGGGGAGGGAGGGAGAGGGAGGCAGAGAGAGAGCCAGCGCGAGAGAGACACGGGTAGAGGTACACAGGGAGGAGGGAGGAGCTAGGGACAAAGGCAGAGCTGCCACACTGCAGCTTCTACAGTCCAGGGAGGCTTTCACACAGCTTTCTCAAGCCACTGTGGTTTTTAGGGCCGAGTGGCACCAGAATCGCTGGCAGGGCTTGTTAAAACACAGATTTCTGGGGCCTAGGGTAGGGCCTGAGCTTTCATGTTTGTATCAAGTTTGCTGGGAATGCTGCTGCTACTGGTCCAGGGCCCACAGTTTGAGAACCACTGGAACACAGGATGGGCCTGGCATGACTTTACCCAAAAGGGACAGGTTTACTCTGAGGGAGAATCTGATTTCAGAAAAGGTGCTACCTGCAAGGAGCTTTGTAGATGGTCAGGGTTGCAGAAAGCTGGAAGGCAGGAATAAAGGTCCATGTCTTTCCCTACACTTGGGACACATCCACAAATTGAAAACTTGATATCATCTCTACCCTTCTTTTCCTTGTGAGATGCAAAATACATTTGGCTTGAGGTGGTAAAATTTTTGCTCCTCTGGAGTCAAACATGAGTGGTTTTGAATTCTAGCGCTGTCACTTACTCACTGTGGAACTGCAGCAGATAAATAGTTGGCATGAACTGAAAGTGGGAGAGTCCTCATTCAACCTTGGAGGCAGGCAGGCTGTCCTACAGAAGCAGTATCTTGGTGATCATTTTTAAAAGTGGCGAAATGCTGTTTGCTAAGAGTGTTCTGGGACAAGCTGCAGTATGAAGAGGCAAGTGCTTTCAACTAGGAGTCCCCATGTCTCTCCCTGCCCCATACTGTGTGCAGCTCTAGCCCACCAAAGAGTTGGCTAAGTGGTGGGTTGTAATACTTCAGGAGTACTCTCCATCCAGTTACCTCATCTGTAGAATGGGATCAGTAATACCTATTTCAGTGTTGTGGTGACTGGAGAAGAGGAAATATGCCAAGGGTTTCCTATTCCTTGTTATTCTGGAAATAGTACACACCGCTGCTACTGGTTCAAAGCTTTCCTTTGAAGATTAGCCTCTTCCTTGCCAGCGCTCCTCCCCAACTGTCCACCCAGGAGAATTCTGATGGCTCTTCTTCCTCATTCTCCTCCTTCACCCATGACTCCAGTCTAAAATGGGCATTGAACACAAAGTTTTAAACAATTTCAACAGCTTATTTCATTGTTCACATCTTGAAGAAAGACTTGTTTGCCAGAATAATTTCTATAAACTGGAAAACAGTACTGAATTTTGAGCCACCTGTTGGAAGTGAGTGACTTGATTTTCAGTGTTGTGGGGCATTTACTGCTGGGTTTCTCCTTTCTGCTTGGAAACTTGTAGATCATTGCTTAAAGTGATCAGGAACTGTTTACAGAGGATGGTTGTATGTTTAAGAATAAAGTGAGTACTAAAGACACATAAAACCTTTTTTTCTTGATCTTTTACTGATTTTTGACTAAAAGAACTTTGGGAGTCTATTGTATCTTAAGTTTTCAAGCTTTGCATGCCTTACATGAGGTAGTTTTAGCTCTTTATCTTGTAGAAAAATATTTTGATTAAATAGGTTAAAATACAAACTTGTCCCTATACTCAAATGTATTAATTTTTGCTTTTTATTCAGTAAAATACTTCTTAAATACGAGCAATTACTTATTATATATAAACCAGTTTTCCATGAATCATATTTTTTCTTTCAGATTTTTGAAGGGTGCAAGGGAAAAACCTTTCTTTTGTACTACATTAACTTCATACTATATTTATATGAAACAATATTCTTTGGAGAAAAATAAGTTTGGTATACTTAGTGAATTATGTACCCTCCTGGAGACTCTGCAGACTGTTAATGCTCAGTGGAACCCAGTGGTTGTAACTGATGAAACATCAGCATGGAGCCTATAAAATAAAAAAGAAGTAATTGGGGACATGTTGGGAGCTGGCAAATGGAAAACACTAGCAGATGTAGCACTGAAAGGAGAAAAGGAACTTAAAAAATCGCATTTGCTACAGGAGGAACTGCACAGATGGATGATAGAAGTTAACATTTCATTCAGATAGAAAGTGGATTAGAAATTATATTTCCATTTCTAGGACTTACAAGAAGTAATACTTGAACTTTCACAAGTAGCCAATTAAAACTACTTTATACAAAGCATATATACCTCAAAAGAATACTTGTCAGTGATATTTTCATTCTCTTAACACATAGTATAAGCATTGCTGGAGCCAGCGTGTATCCCTTTGCAAGAGATGATTATCAATATGTCTTTCCAACTCCCTATTCAGTGTTATCATGTTGGTAGGTTGAAACCAGATGTGGTGAGAGTATTTACACCATGGAAATAGGCAAACACTATAGCACCCCGCCCCCCCAGCCCCAAGCCAGTTGTTAAACATTTACAGCCTCTTTACCAGATATATGTCTTACCTTCTGTCTGTTAAATGGAGGGTGATGTGTGTTGAGTGCTGGTGAGTATTCAAAGACAGCTTCTCTGCTTGGTTAGTGTGATGGGAAGACACAAACTATAGCGTTTTGGCCTCTTCTTAGTTCTGATAGAGAAGCCAGTATCATGCCAGTAGGTTTTCATATACAATATTCTGATCCTAAAACACATTTTGCTCCAATAGCTGTCCCCAACCCAGATTTGCTATGTTGGTGTGCCCTTGTTGTTTAGGAGAAAATGCAACTTCTCTCTCTTCAGTGGTATATTATTATTATTATTGTTTTGTTTTTTTGGTACTGGGGATCGAACTCAAGTCCTTCTGCTTGTGAGGCAGGCGGTGGAACCACTGAGCTAAATCCCCGGCCCCAGTGGTATATTATTATTATTATTATTTTGGTACCCGGGATTGAACTTGGGGCCTTGTGCTTGCGAGGCAGGCGGTGGAACCACTGAGCTAAATCCCGGGCCTGGTATATTATTATTTTTAATCCCATTTCCCTAACTTTTGCTTTCTGTTCGCATAGTTCTCCGTGCTTTCAAGTGTTAACCTGACAAAAATGGGCTGTTGGTCCAAGAAGCAATTAGACCTTATAGATACTGCAGTGTTCACGTAACTTTTCCTGTGGTCAAGAGCATCCGCTATTAAGAGAGCAAACTGGGGGATGCAACCAGAAGCAGATTAAAAAGACTATGCTCAGCTTGTGTTTCTACTTCTATTATATTTTGGCCTTCTAATTATTTTCATGTTAACATCTTCACATTTAATAAAATTGTTGAAAAAGTGCCACTTTTGAAAATTGAACTCTAGAGATGTCCTTTCTAAATGTCTAGATGTCCTTTCTAAAGACATGTCTATGAATGAGAAAGGTCTCTTAACATTGTAGGTAGGGTTAGCTCGCTGAGTATGCCAGAAGAGGATGTACTATCTGACCTGTGATTCTTGGTTTGTTGTTGAATGAGTTTTCTCTGTAGTTTTTTAAGGTCCAGACTGAGTTCAAATAAAATGTTTTCACAATTGGAGGACTTAACGTGTAGATTGTTGTATAGTGACTTTCTAATATAAAAAGACTTCTAGAATGTACTTGCCCAAGACATATCTGAATATGTAATATTCACTGAATGTTTTCTGTGTGACACTACAAGAGTTTTACAGAGTAACCCATAGTAATCTCATGTAATCCTTACAATATCCTTTTGAGTTTATATTATTATTATTAATTATATTTATAGATGGTGAACCAAGACTTTGTGGGTGGAGTAACATGTTTTGAGTAAATGTAGCAGAGGTGAGAAATGAACCTAGATCACTTGAGTTCAGAGCTCAGGCTCTTAGCTACTATCCTTAGCTACCCCTTTGTAAACCAGGGGCTGTATTAATCAGGATTCCCCAGAGAAGGAGAACCAATACAAGGAGAATTATTATGAGGGGTGATTCGAATGATTACGGGGTGAGAAGCCCTCCAATATGCTATTTGCAAACTGGAGACCCAGGAAACCAGTGGTAGAGTTTCAGTCTGATTCTGAAGACTTGAGAATCAGCAGAAGTGATGGCATAAGTTTTAGTCCAAGTACAAAGGCCTGAAAACTGGAGGGCTAATTGTGTAATTTCTAGTCTGAGAAAAAGAGAAGACCAATGTTTTTGCCCCAAAAGAGAGAGCAAATTCCCTTCCTCTGCCTTTTTGTTCCATTAGGGCCCTAAAAGGATTGGATAATGTTCACCTGTATTGGGGAGGTAGTCTTCTTTTCTCAGTGCTAATCCCTTCCCAGGCACATCTAGGAATAGTGTTTTACCAGTTATCTGTACATCCCACGGCTCAGTCTAGTTGACACATAATATTAACCATCACGATATCTGTAAGAAGTGAAGCTCTCACACGATCTGTCTGGTTATTCATAGACACTGCTCAAGTGAGGAGGACTCACTGTGAGAGAGGGCTGCTCTATTAACATTGCATGGGGGCTAGTAAACTGCAGCCGCCATCTGATGAGATATAAAATAAGCATAAACATCACGGTAGTGACTCCAGTGACCTCCAAGGAGGCTGTGCCACTCTTCCCTGCCATTTTGAAGTGAAAGTCCCTAGCAGAAGGCCCTCTCTAGTCACCATTCATCTCTTACTGGACTGTCTTGTCACAAATAGTGCATTTTTATTACCCCCAATACCATTGATGGGGCCAGTGGGATTAGATGAAAGTTATCATAAATAACAGTGATAAATTCTGCTTCTAAGGGAGATATCAGAGAGGTTGGTGATAATAAAATAATTGGTATAAACCCACAACGTTATGGAGAAGTGAGCATATACAAGGTACAGTTCTGGGTACTTTACATCATCACAACACTAAGGTACAATGAGCCCCATTTTACACATGAGGAAGTGTACACACAGAGAATCTAAGTTACTTCACCAGAATTACAAGTTGGAAAGGATGGGGTTGAGAGTTGAGCTTAGGAAATCTGGAGCCAGAACCCCTATCCATAGCCCTGCAGGTGTGGAACAGAATCCAGGTGCCATGAAAAATGATGTGTATGAGATGGAGAAAACAATCCCTTTGTATGCAGGAACTTTCTTCCTTGGTCTGGACTCTCAGCAGAGTGAGTTGCAGGTAGTCTAAGCACACTCCAGGCCCCAGAGGCAGGATCGTCTTTCCTTAGTTGCTGCTTGAAGTGAACGTAGGCCTTTCTTCTGTGCTCCTGTCTCAAACCGCAGGCAGTGTCCACCGAGGCCAGCTTCCCTGGGACTCTTCAGGAAATAGAAATAACCAGGGGAAAATGAACAGTAATTACCTGGCATTAAGTTGAGACCTTTTGTGTGAAAGGCATGTGAAGATAGGCCTTTCAGCGACTTAATGAGCCTTATCACAGGCCTTCAGCTTTTCTGAATAAATTTGGAAGTAATAAAATGTTGGACTTTGCTTTCAAACCAAATTATACTATAGCATTATTTTGAAAGACCTTTGGAACAAGTGACTTAAAGTTATTTTTTCTCCTTCTCCCTGAAAATAGAATCAGTTTCTCTTTATTAATGAGAACTTACAGTAATTTCAGAAGTTGTCCTGTAAATAAGTGTTTAATGAAATTAAATAGAATCTGATTTGTAAGAATGAACTCAGTGCCACGCCGCATCCTGTTTGTCTTCCATAACTTTGTCCATTCATTCAGCAAATATTTTATAGCTGCTCCTTATTGTGGGCCAGGCACTGTGCTAGGCACTCGTGATACTGGAAAGGGCGTGGCAGACAAAGGGGGCATAGACAGTTAGCAAATGAAAACACAGAGGGAACATGATTAGAGCTTTTGAAGAGTGCTGGGAAGGAAATAAGAGGGAGCTGTACTGGGGAATGGTGATCCGTGATAGCTAGATTGGAGCCACAAGCTCAGGGGAGATGACATTGTACCGCGGATATCTCAGAACCACTCAAAGGATAAAATTCATCCTCAGTAAATGTATGTATTTGTAGAGAATAAATATCTATTTTAGTGATGATGCATTAAGTCTTTTTGTACCTTTCTGTCCCCATGTGACTCCCTGTGTCTTCTCTATGGCATGTAGGACCATCCAGGGACTTATTACAAAATATTCAGACACTTTTTTCATACTGTGTATTTACTCTTCCAAATCAATTCCTGGCATTGTATCTCATGGCTCATTTGCTGAAAAAGTAGGGTGATTTTATTAACATAGGACAATTCTAGGACAAGAATGTACCCTATTTTCCATTCCGTGGTACATTTGATTGAGCAAACTGAATTTAAGCAGAGGGACCTGTCCCCCAAGGAAGGTGACCTTTCTTGGGTGAATTAAATCATGTCTCATGTTGCTTGAAGGATGAGGTGACTCCAGAGAAATGTTGAGAGGGACAGAGATCATTACGGAGTTTACTCTCCCATTTTATATTTATATTCGTCTTTTAAAAGAACACAAGAAAATCTCTCACTGAATAGGCTTTAAGAATAAAATGATTGGAGGTTTTCTTTAAGGTTGGCTTATTATAGTTTTTGTACTGTAAACTGTCTGGCAAATCTAATTTAAATGCAATTTTGTTTAATGACTAGTGTTGATATTATGATTCATCACTCATTGACTTAATTAGTAACATTTGACTTTATGTACCTAAAATGTCCAGTCTGCACACTGATTTTTTTTTTTTAGTTAAATAAAAGCATGGTTCGGGAAGATAAAGCCTTTTTCCCCCTAATTTTCAAGCATGCTTTTAGCTTTTGTTTTTGATTGCCACCAGATATAAACCATCAGTGTGAACAGCAGGACGAGTGTGCTGCTGATGTTTACCAGGGAAGATGATTGTTGTTTGGTATGGACCAAGATGGTCTGGGTTCAGATTATGCTCTCTGCATCATGGGAAGTTACTTTAGGTCTCAGTGTTTATTTCTTAATCTCTGAACAGACACCTATCTCATAGTCCCTATGTCCCTGTATGTACCACGGTGACCGCCTCTTATGGGAGAGAATGAACTGTCAAACTATGTTGTATTGACTTTAGTATTAATACGATCAATTATAGGATTGGAAGGAATGAAGACTGGAGGTCTTCTGGAGGTCCTGACTCTGGACCCCTGCTCTACAGAGAAACCTTCCCGGTTCATCTGTGGTTAATTTCGTGGCTCTCAGCTTGGATGATGAGTTCAACCCTGTGTGCGAAGCTATGGCCAAGGACATCCCACAGTGACAGGTTAACAGAGGCACATTCAAGCCACATCATTTTTGCTCCAGTATTTGAGGGAATTAAAGTATGAAAGTGTGTATATGTCTTTTTTGTTTTGCACCAACTCATGACCTTGTGGTTGCCAGGCAGGCGCTGTGCCACTGAGCTAAATCCCTGGCCCTAAAGTGTGTGTATGTCTTAAATGCAACATAATTATATTATGAAGTAGTATGAAAAATTTCATGAATTCTTAAAGTATTAGATTAGCCTTCAAAAACTATTATATTTACACTCTATAGAGACCTTTATGATTGAGTCCCCCAGCTCCCCAGGATCATTCTCTTTTGTTATTTTGAGGACTTCAATGGAAAAGCTTTAGAAACATTAGACACTTGGATGAGCTATTTACTTGAAGGGAAATTCCAGGATTTTTAGAAGACATCTCTTAAATCTTTCAGCATTTTTAGATAATGAGAGTTAATGATATTATGCAGCCAGTTTTGTGCATCTGATGAAATTCCAAAGTGACTGCAAGTTGATTTGACACACAGGTTCATTTGCCTATTTGGGAGGTGGTGTTGGTCCTGCAGAAAAATGCTGGAGTCTTGGTTTGAGGAATTCAGATATTGCTTCCCTCTTGCATTTCTTATTTAACAGTGCATTGCCTTTCTCTTTATTCAGTATCCTCATCCCTAATCCTGTGCTTCGTCACAGGCCTCAAGGACCAGCCAGACCTTTTCGAACCACAATGCACTTTCATGTATTTGCTTTCTCATCATCTCCTCTCAGTGCTCTGAAGGTATCTTTAAGAATGAGATTAATGAATGGCACCTCCATCCATCTGTTTGTACAGGCTGTAAACCAAGGAGTCCTTCTGGGTACCTGCCTGACCTTCATCATGCCCCTTCCCGTTTATCTTTCTCTCTCCCAGTCTAAGCATGTTTGCTTGGTTTTCCATTTATTTCCCATTGTAATTATACCTTTATTGCATGTATCAGCTCTATCTGATTTGTGTCCATCTCTTCCACTGGGCTGTTGGCTCTGTAAAATCAAGCATTGTTTTTCATGGCTGTATCACCTGACTGAGAAGAAGAACTCAGTAGTTAGTTTGACTGAACAAATATGTGATTAGCCATGGTAAATCCCAAGACAAGCTCATGTGTGGATGGAAAAGGAGAGGGCATCTTGCCATATCCTCCATGAGTCTACTGGGTTGAATTTGTTTTAAGGAGAAGGAGCATCTTTTGACTGTGATACCAAGTACAAAGTTCTTTGGACCAAATGATGCTGGGAAGGTGAAAGAGTTTACAGTTTTATTAGAAGCACTGGGGGTTTATGACAGGTGGGGAGCCCTGGCGTGATGATCCTAAAGCTGGACTGTCTTGGTGGGAAGTCAGTGCTCCAGAGTCTGCTGAGACCGGGCTGACCAGTGACGCACTGGGAGAGGCAGGCTCTTGGGGGTGAACACCTGCCGCAGAACCCACTTGCTGTACTTTTGCTTTAATGTGACAGACATCAAGGTCAGACTCCCAGGTTCCATGGCAAAACTCATTCTACTCACAGCTGACTAAATGAAAATGAGGAGGAAGATGATGAAAATAGGCCCCGGTGATTTTTTTCTCTATGTCGTTTTCTGTGCCAATCACTTACGTGAGTGAGTGATAATGTACCTCCATTATATAGGTGAGGAGAGCAGTTTGAGCGTACATAATTTGGCCAAGGATTGATGGATGGACAGAAGCTAAGTTACCTGGCTGGGTTTGAACTCCAGGTGTGACCAACCCTGCAGCTTGAGCTTCTGGCTGCCAATAATCACAGTAGGACAAATATTTATAAGGATACTATTAATAATACTATCCCTATTGTGTACCAGCCACCAGAACAGGATGCACATTTAATTTCTCCTTTTATTCTCATAAAACAGGTAAGAAATTACATGTTGCTAGGTTCTTTGGAGGTTTGAGAAGTTTGTACGTTTGACTAGCCAGCATCCCTTGGGTCTTAAAGGTTCAGTGATGATGATGATGATGATGATGATGATACTTGAAATAACATAGAGAATGGAAAGGACTCTGTGGAAAGACTGAACATGATTTCATAATATTTTTGAAACTTTTCTAGTATTCTTTTGTGCCATAGCGTTTATTCTGTAGTGAGTCTTTACCTGAATGTCATACAGAAAACCCTTTTGCTTTCTGTCTATATGTGACTGTAGTGATAGTAACTGTCACCCTTGATGTGTTTTGATGCCAAAGACTGTCCAGCCCAGAAGGAGACCATGTGCTGCAGGTTAGAAGCACAGGTGCTGGACCTGGAGTCTGAGTCCAAATATAACTTACTCTACTTTCCAGCTATTCCAACCCGGGGTGTTTCTCCATGCCTCTTTAATTGATTTCTCAAATGTTTATTGAATATCTACTATATGTCAGGTGATGTGTTTGAAGCTCAGGTTATGATGGGATTGACCATGTCTGTAAATAGACACAGTCCTGGATCTAGTAAAGCTTAAAGTTCAGTTCAAGACATAGATATCAAATACATAAGTGAATTTGTGTTGAGCTTAATGACAGAGTATCTGGTGCTGTGGGCATACAACAAGGAAATGACCCCAGCTCAGGCTACATGACTGTGAGGTAACGCATGTGGAACTCTCAGCAAGGTGCTTAGTACATACCGAGAGCTCAGTAAATGGTAGCTATTGTTACTATACAGCTAATTTTCCTACACAAAGAACCACGGACATGAATATATTTAGTGGAACATGACTCATATGGTTGACTTTTGTCAGTATCTGGATTTTATATTTTATAAAGTAATCCTTTAACCCTCCTATTTACTTTTCCTAGAAAGAAGTGAGGGCAGTATAGTTATTAGAATCATTGTTTAAAGATAGGCCACTAACGGAGACATCTAAACACAGTCATCTGTTTGATAGTTAATGCCAAGATAAGGTCAAAAAGAAACAACTAGAAGCCAGGGCCTTCGAGGGCACTGTTTGGTAAATTTTGATTCATGGTCTCATTAAGGCCTCATCAACCTTGTGACCATTAGTCAGGGTAGCTAGCTCTGTGCTGGGATCTTCATTCCCTGGCAGCCAAGATAGGGTTATGCTAATGATGACTGGTCTCTGTGTCTCTGTAATCAGCTGGTCCTTACATGTAAAGACATTGTGCATATCTAAATAAATCTCTTTGCTTTCAGCCTGTGTACAATTTAGCAGCAGGATACTTCATACCTCACAGCATTCAGTGGTTCTACTTAATTAGAAATTGCTTCTGAATCAGGCTAGCTGATGGTTGTAATGACTGAAGCAAACATGTTGCCTTGAAAAGGAGAAAAATGAAATCTCGTAGTCATTGCATAACTGAGAAAGTGTCCAGAATGTTTGTGTGTGTTTAGGCAAGGTGTTCTCGTTTCTGACTGAAGAACTACCTTATAGGTTATGGTAACACAGGTGGGACACACTAGCAGGGCTGAGGCAAGAATAAGATCTTGAAACTGAGCCTGTCTTTCTTTTGGGGGGCTCCTCTTTTATTTCACTGTTAGTCTTTTCCTTTTTCTGGGGCACAGATTTTTACAATGGAAAAAAAAAAGATTAAGGCAATGTTGATAGCATGCTAAAATAACTCCTCCTTGAACCAAAATAAAAGCACCAAAATGACTCCGCATACATCCGGTGTCAAGTTTACCTGAATATGTTGCTTATTATATAGACTTATTATATAAGGCTTGGACTATGAAGTCAGACAAATCTTGACTCTTCTACCTGCTAACTGTGATCTTGGAGCAAGTTACTTAACTTCTGTGAATCTCTTGTTTCCTGATTTGTAAAAAGGGAAATATAGCTGTAGCTAATTTAAAGACTATTTAAATATTCAGTTAACTTATGTCTGCAAAACACCTACACAGTGACTGAGGAGTACTAAGTGCTAAGTGACTGTTGGCTCATGTGTGAGTTTTGTTCACCCAGTTTCTGACTTCTGGTGGCTAGAACTTATAAATAAGTTGGGACAGCCCAATTGATACAAAAAAAAAGGCTCAAATTTTATGTATTTATCTATCTCCCTAGACATAGTAAAGTTTCAGTGAATACTAGTTTCTTTGGAGTTCCAGTCATGTTAGCATTAAATGAATAACACATCTAATGCTGAACTGGGCAAATGGGAAGTTGATGTTGATGGTCATTATTAGCATTTGTATTACTTTAGAACTTAAAAATTCTTTCAACATACATAGCTTTAGAAAGTCCTTAGAACATTCATTAATGTATTTAATACATAAAATAAGCCTGGCATTTGGGAAGGTAAGGAACTATGTTTTGTTTTGTTTGTGTATTTGCTCATATGTTCTTTCCTTCTTTCAATAAATGCACGTGGTGCCTATGATGTCATCTACTCTGCTCATCCTGGTGAAGAAAATAGATGAGCTCCCTGTTTGCATGGCTGTCTCGGACAGTCTTCCAAAGGTACACATTAAGATTCTGAAAGGTGATATACGCAAGGAAGATATGACCCGTGAGACATGTCTTGTGAATAAAAAAATTGAGATTCAATGTGGCTGGTAACTAACAGAGCCAGATCCCAAATTGCGAATTCCCAGTCTTCTGCACAGGATCCCACTGCTGGCTTCAATGAGTATTTGATTTGGAACAAATGCTAGAGATAGCCTATTGTAGCCATTCATTTTATAGATTAAAGATGCTGATGTTTAAAGTAGATGAATGTTGTGCTTAAAACAATCTCTGCTTTAGGAGCAGCTGTCCGTTCCAGTGAGAAAATCTTTGACAGCATACCAAATCTTTAGATGTATACAATTTATTCTGTAGTAACATAATAGTTGTATTTTAATAAGCTTTCTATTACCAAAAATTGAGTATACAATGTTTGTTTCAGAGGACATTGGCTAGTTTCAGACTGGAAATCAAAGTTGTTGCTTTTTTCCTAGCAAGAATTTAAGAAAGAAGAATAGTTATAAAACCTAAATGCCACTGAGCAAATTCAGCATTTGACAGCATCAGTTTTCCCGGAAGAGTAAAGGACTTTCACTTTCATCGCCAGCACTATCATCATGTGTTTAGACCTTGATCGCTCACTGTTGCCTGAGACAGCGCTCATCCTACTCAGGCGGAACGGTTGTGTTTTGTGGCCGCAGAGGCTTCTTCCTTGTGAGGTGTGTGCCCAGTCTCAGGGATGGTAGAGTTTTTATCAGATCAGTTGGCCTACCTGCTCCAGGCCAAACACCATTCTAGGCCAGGAATAAACAGGAGAGACCATGCCTTGAAGCAGTAGAGCTTATGTTTGCAAAGGCAAAAGGAATTTTCCTTCTACTTTCTGAGGGTTCAGTAATTTGAATCTGTGCAATAAACCGACAGTAGATTAACAGGAGAAAAGGCACACAGCTATAATATGCACATGTACGGGAACACTGAAAATTACAATACTTGAAGAAAGGCTAGATGCTTGAAGTTTATATAATGTTTTAAACTACAGAAAAGAATAATGAGCCAGGCGTGGTGGCGCACACCTGTAATCCCAGCACTTGGGAGGCTGAAGCAGGAGGATTGCTGTGAGTCTGAGGGAAATCTGGGTACATATTGAGTTCAGGGCCAGCCTGAACTACAAAGGGAGACCCTGCCTCAACAGAACAAAACAAAACAAAACAAAAGAATGATGATTAAGGGCCTAAAGTGGGGGAGACATGGTGACAGGTTATGAGAGGGTGAAGGGAGGAAATTGGTGGTAACGGAAGTTGGCTTGTGTGTAAACTGTCGGGTATCAGAAGAATCGGTGATATGCTAAGTCAAAGTCTGTCTGCGAGAGGTGGGCATCACCCTTTAATCTCCACTCCTGTGATGTGAGTCAGTGCTCTCTGGTTGATTTGATTCCAGGAAGGGGATTCATGAAAATTGCGTTCTACTGTAGGGATTGCTCTTAGTCACATAGGGAAATCCAGAGAAACTCCGTCGTGGGCTTCAGAGGAGAAGGGGCGATGAGCGAGAAGGGGCAGCCAGATCTCAGTTCAGTAGTTCTGAGCACTCAGCACACAGACGTGGGACACGCAGGGGTATTGCTTTATAAACCCCAACGTATTCTATTGGAAGTCAGTGGTAAAGGAAGGAAAGAAGAAAGAAGAAAGGAAGGAAGGGCAGGAGGAAGACTGTTACGTCAGGTAGCAGTAGGTCCCAGGAGGACTTGTCAAGGTCAGATGAGACAGACTGAAGGTGTGGAGGTGGAGGCGGATCTGTGCTCCTTAGATCAAGTGATTTAGGAGGGCTTTGTCAGAGGTCTGATTGGAGTGAGGAGGTAGGCTCCTTGGAGAAAATGTCTCGCAGACCCAAGCAGTAGAGGTGCAAAGGTCTGGTGGTAGAAATATCCCTGGCCTGTTGAAGGAAAATAAGGAGGCTTGTGGGGCAGGAGGGAAGAGTGCCAAGGGGAGCAAGGGACCAAAGACCTGAGACATAAGCACAGTGGAATTTGTAGGGCTTTACTCTGGGTGAAGTGGGAAGGTGCTAGGGGTCCTTGCTCACGAAAGGATGCGATCTTCCCTAGGTTTTAGGAGGCTCCTGATAAGGATGGGCAGCCGAGAGCCCATGCAGAAGCTGAGGCTGTTGGGGATTTTTGTGGCCCTCAAAGCCTAGGCTTGATGGTAGCTCCATTTGGAAGCTGGTAGTGGAGTTAGTGAGAAATGGTTGGATTCTGTTAATTCTTTGAAGGTTTGGCTACGAATATTTGCTTTTGGACTCCAAGGTGTTTGGCCTGAGTAGCTGGAAAAATAGAGCTGCCATTTGTGAGCCCTGTGATTTGTGGGCTCAGGTATGTGTCAGTGTGGAAGATTAAGGCATACCAAATGATGTTATTCCTCTGAATCAGACAGTGTGTGGACGTGTCTGTGACACATGTTCAGATATGAATGTGCATGGGATTATAAAATCTGCCCTCGATTCTTAGGTATATTTGTTCCCTCTCCATATACTTACATCGTTTCTTTTAGTTATTCCCCACTCCTTTTAAGTGTACACTTGGAAAAGAACCACTCTGTTACTACTTAGGCTGATTGTTAAGTCACTATGATTCCTTTCATTAATTGTAGTTACATTTAAGCCTCATTTTGAACTCTGATATGACAGTAGATTTCACTTCTTATGCGAACTTTAATCATTGGCATGCTTATCAAGGGAACTGCACTGAGAAGTTTTATGAAGCTGGTTTTGGGCTCAGCAGGAAAAGAAAAACCTGATATACCTACTACTGTAGGGACTAGAAGTGACATATTGTATGTGCCTAGTTTTGCTAGCCTTGAAATGGCTACAACATTTGTTCCACTCTGTCCCCCTTTGGAGGGGTTTTAGGTTTCAGTGAGGAAGCACAGGAAATATTTTTCCTTTGCACTTTTTTGAGGTCCACTTTCCTCTTAAATCATGAAGGAGATCATAGCCTCAGAGATCAGACTGTAATGTCTAAAGGTCTCGTTGAGTTGTGTAATGCTAATGTGGAGTGCTCTAGGAGATGAGTCGTTTCCCTTAGTGAGCAGTGCTTTGGCCTAGTCATAGTCTGTTTTTTTCTCCAGCGTTCATCACTGCCAAACGTACTGTAATTAACATTCATTTATCATTTGTGCTGTTTCCTCACCAGAATATGAGCCATAGGGCAAGAAACTTGCTCTGTTATTCAGTGCTATTTCCCCAGTGTCCAGAACAGTGATTCTAAGAAGTGCGTGTTGAATGAATATTAATAATAACAAGTTGTAGCTTAGAATTAAGGTAAGTGATTATGTAAGGTAACGGCAGTCTTTTAGAATCGAGGTAAATGATTATTTATGGCAATAGCACTTATTGGGACGATAACAGCACTTTTTGAAGTCAAAAGCTCCTGATACAATACAAATCACTATAGCTACCAGTATATGGTATAATTAACATTGTTGGTCATTAGAATAATAGTAAAATAGACATTTCTCAAAAGAAGACTTACAAATACCAGCAGGTATTTGACAAAATTATTGAACATCGTTAATCATCAAGGAAATAGAAATTAAAAACACAGTAATCTACCACTGTATCTATGAGAAAAGCTGTTACTAAAAGAAAAAAAGTGTTGGTGAGATGTGAACAGAAGCAACCCTTATAGTATTCTGTTGATTGGGGATGTAAACTGGTATAGCCATTATGGAAAACAGTATGGCAGTTCCTCAAAAAGTTAAAAGTAGATCTACCATATGATTCAGCAATCCCACTATTGGGCATACAAGGGATACCTCTGTTCACAAACTTGATTCTTTCCACGCTTCTGGTCGCAAACCAAATTGAACAAGAATCAAATCAAATTTCTCCATAAGGTCAACATTGACTCTAACCATTGAATTTGATTTGGTTCTCGTCCAATTCAGTTTGTGACCAGAATCATGGAAAGAATTAAGTTTGTGAATGGAGGAACCACAGTATTTACAAAGGAAACAAAAATCAGTATGTCCAGATATCTCTACACCCATGTTCATTGCAACAAAATTCACAATGGCCAAGTTGTAGAACCAACCTAAGTGTCCACTGATAGGAGACTAAGTAAAGAAAAATATAATAAGTATTCTATCTATGTATCTATGTATGTATCTATCATCTATCTATCTATGGTGTGTGATAGATATATGACTTGTTTTTTAAGGGTACATGGTATAAAAATTTATAAAAGATTCCATTTTATATTATTTATCCTTAAAAGAAGGAAATCCTCTTATTTGAGTTAATATGAATGAACCTGGAGGACACTATGTTAAGTGAAATGCACCAGGCCAAGAGAGCTAATTACTGCCTGATCTCACTTCTATGTAGGATCTAGAAAAGTCAAACTCATAGAAGCTGAGAGTAGAGTGGTGGTTATCAGGGGCTTAGAAGTGGCAGGAGGGTAGCAGCTGGGAAGGTATTTGTCCAAGGATACAGCATTTTAAATGGGTGGAATAAGTTGAAGAGAGCTCTTGTACAACATGGTGAATATTGTTAATAACTATATTATATTGAAAGTTGCTACAAGAATAGATTTTAAATATCTCACCACAAAAATAAGTATGTAAGGTAATGTTTACGTTTATTAGCTCAGTCTAGCCAATCAACAATGTACACATATTCCAAAACATCATGTTGTACATGACAAATATATAAAAATAGATAAAAATTGAGAAATAAAAAGTCAAGCTCATAGAAGCAGAGTAGAATGGTGATTGCCGAGTGCTAGTGTGTGTGTGTGTGTGTGTGTGTGTGTGTGTATGTGTAGCAGATGATCAAAAAGTACAAATATTTAGAAGAAAAGAATAAATTCTGGAGATCTTTTATATAGCATGGTGATTGCATTTAATAGAAATGTATTGTATACTTGAAAGTTGCAAAGAGAGTAGATCTTAAATGTTCTTACCACATACAAAAATAACTATGTAAGGTGCTGAATATATGAACTAACTAGATTGTGGCGTCATTCCATGTTATATATGTATATCCAAACAAGCAAACAAAATAACAAGAACAGTAACAACAATAATAAACCTCTTCTCAGGCACCTGTTTGTACCTGACTTTAGGCTGTGTGCTGTGTCTGATACTCATTATCTCATTTGTTAAATGTAGATATTCAGGCTCAGGTGACTTGCCCAAGAATACAGTGTTAATAAATGAGGTTCCACGGATTAAAATCATTACAACTTCATGTAGGAAAACTGCCCTTTAATCTACTAAATTTGATCATTTTCTTGAAGGGCCACTTAAAATGACTGGAACAAACCACAATAACAAACTTCTGGGCAAGTGGGAGTCTTGGCTGTTTTTTGTCGTGTTGAAAACCCAGAAGTTGTTCAAGATTCTTTCAGGGACTTTCCATTAGTTCATGGTTCTGTTTACTTTGTTAATCTCTAGCAGGAGAGGACCAGACCTTTTCTGTACAGATTCCCATTTCTCAGAGATGTTGACTAGCTGCTTGTGAAGGATCCCAAATGAGTATCAGCATTGTGCGAAGAGGGTCTCAGAACCTTCACACTTAAATCCATGCTTTTGCGGAAAAGCAGGTAATTGGAGTGGAAAGAAATGGGGCTAAGGGGGAGCTGATCTCAAACTTTGTTGCATTATGCCAAGTCTGTAGGCCACCTGTATTATTGTTATTGTGATATTTTTCTTTAAACCAACTCATTTTGGTTTACTTACATTCATTTAGTAGAAAAAATTGTGGAGGTTACTGTGAATGGAAGACCACCTCATTTGCTATAAACTGAACATTAAAATATGGATATAATGAAAATGAAGCAGTGTTGCTTCATGTTTTAGAAGTAAAGAATAAAAACAATGAAGTATAAATCTAATTGATATTTTAGAAATGCTGATCAGATAGAGAACTGTTTATAATCAGCTACCCATAAAGAGATATTTAGGTTCTTGTCACATAGTTTAAAGAAAAAAATGAAAAGATGATTATTTCCAGTTTTAAAATTAATCGGTACCAAGAATTCTGACATATATGCAAATATATTTATCTTTGTGAATATATTACATATATTACATATATTTGTATGCAAGTATATTGAGTGCACATAAATATATATTATCTATTCCATATATAGTAATTTTTAAAGTGCTGTTATACAAGTACCGCATGGTAAGTGATTGCACCACTGAAGCTGAGTCCTAGTATATTTCAGCGATTTATCAGTAGACAGTGTTCCTTGGATTCTGGGGACCTAGACAAAGAGGCAATGAGGTAAGTCACTGATTTCGTTTGACTTGGACCAGAGTATTTGTCTGGGCCCTCTCTGTAGGAAAAGGAAGCTTTAAGGAATGTGTGTAATCAAGCTGTTTCTCCTTTTTCCAGTTCACTCTTGTTAAGCCCATTAGCAGGCCTGAGCTCTTCCACGTTAGGAAAATATGACCCAGCAAAGTCTAGCCCTTGTAGCACAGAGCATGGCAATCTACTCCTGTCACACATGTCCACCTCACTGTGTGTGTGTGTGACTTTGCCAGAATAAAGCTTCCTGGCTTAGAGACAAGAGCTGCCCGAAGCCCAGGCTTCCTTCACAGGTGACCCAGACAGGTGTCTGTCCATATTGCTTTAAGGCATTTTCCATTCTACAGTGGGAAAGCTGCCTGAACTCCCGTCCTGCCTCTGCTCTCTGTGTGGCTCCGGTGAGATGCTGATCTAAGCACCTGTAATACAGTGGGTTGAATCTTGTCCAAGCGTGTCCTGAACTCCTGACACTCTGCCACTAGAAAGTTCACGTGCTCAAAATTGACCGTTAGGAGCACTGCCCTTGGCCGAGTTCCTATATGAACACATAATTTAGGAACAGTCTTCATTCGATCATGGTAGAATCTCTGTCCTGTTACACAGTCGATCAGGTATTTGTAAGGTGGAGACATTATTATTACCACAGGCAGATGGTGAAATGTTACTTTGTCCTTCAGTGCCTGCTTTAACTTCCTTGCACAACATCATTTTGGGATTTCTTTACAAGTTGCAGCTTATTTGGAAAAGATTTAAAGCTTTGAGAATTTGGTGAGTAGCTCTTGGTTATGAGCACATCTACTTTATCTGTCAGCAGCCAAAAGGGCACTGTGACTAATACTCACTTTGCCCTGTGTGTCAGATGGAGGGCAGATGAGGTCCTTGTTTCTTCTGAATTGTTCTGGGGTGAAGAGATTTGGAGGGTTATGTCCATGCAACCCTTGGGAGAAGCTCAAGTGGTTACCCAGGCAGGGATGGAGGAATTTCTCATGTGGGATTCACTGACAAAGGAGATGGAGAACTCCGTTTCTCAGAATTCCAGAGGGCTGCTTCAAAAGAAGGAAAGGCATCCAGGTGAGAAGGGGAGGGCAGGTGTCCTGAGCATGATGAGTGTGGTGTAGAGAGGAAGCAGGGCGGCACAGGGCATTTGAGTGGGCATGGGGTACAGGGAACTACAGAGAGAGTAGCATTTTTTGGTTTTGTTTTTTGATGTGGCTGCTTGAAGGTTGGGGAACTGGGTTATTGAGGAAGAATTTGGGGCCCTTTTGCTGTGTAATTTCCTGGCAAATTGCTACAGAGTTATTCTTTGTGGATATATTTTTGAATGGATGCAAGCCTCAAGGCAGCCCTGTTTTGTTTGGGTTAACCTGTACATAAAGTCTTATTTGGATAGGTACCAGAAAAAATGAAGGATATTAAAAAAAATAGTCCTTGTAGAATGTGTGTCCTGCATGCTTGTGAGACGGGTTTAGAATTGTTGCCCAGTAAGGAACAGTCAAGCAGATTACCTGTGTTTGTGGAACTCCCAGAGGGGTTCCTTGGGTCCTTGTCAGAGGAGAGGTTTGAGCCCTTCTTATATTAAAAGAGGTTTTGTAGCCAGACTCATAGCTGTTTCAGTCTGCTTCTGGATGAAGTGCAGGTATTATTATATAGGACAAGTATCAGAAACAGGGAATCCCCCATCTAAGTTGTTAGTGGGTCAGAAGAATAGTTGATGAACTGCTGCAAGTTTTCCTATAGTGTATGTCATATGTAGTTAGAGAAAGCTGAAGCTATCTACCACCATCTGGACTTTAAGAGTCTGTACAGAAACTCTGCTCGTAGCCGCTGATTTTTAGCTAGTGTGTCCTGTGTGTTGGGGACTGTACTAAATACCTTACTGACACTGTCTTACTTTATTGCGCTAAGATCCCTCTTAAGCAGATACTATGAGTATTCTAACTTTGCAGGTGGGATTCAAAAGGGTACTTCCTAACAATCAAGGGGATACACACATTGTGCATTCCTATTGACTATATGTAATGGGTATCCACAATGATTTGGTCAAAGGTGAATGTCAAACCTTCTAACAGCCTTTCGGCACATGGTGTTATGTCCACACACAGAGGTAAATCTTGAGACTCAGGGCGTGTATGGCAGAAACCTTTCAATCTAATTCCAAATCTTTTGTTGTGTTCTGTTATCCTGGCTCTGAATGTATCTCTTCTTCCAAATCTGTCATAGGTTTTTCATTGCATCGCACTGCTTTTCTTTCCTTCTCTTTGCCTCTCTCCAAGGCTAGGAATTATTAGTATTTTTATTCAATTAATTCTGTTTCAGGGGCTTGTCCTCTCCATTGGAGAATGTTTAGCAGTATCCATGGCCTGGATCAAGATTTTCGGAAGCATCCATTACCCTCATGGTTGTGACAACCATGGATCTTTCCAAACATTGTCTTATGTCCTCTGGGAGCAACATGTCCTCCCTCCCTGTTGAAAACTTCTCCCTCTCAGGTCTCTTTTTCTGTCATTGAATGCTTACTCTTTGCCACATTAAGTGTCAGACCCCACCCATGCCTTATACCATAAGTCCTCAAAAGATCCAGCCTATTTTTTTAGTCTTACAGGTGAGGTGAGGCCTGACTATTTTGGCAGATTAATAATTTGCATAGAGTCACACAACTGCTAAGGGTGGAGCTGGGATTTGTCTCAGCTCTGTGTGATCCCAGGGCCTTGGGCTTTATGAGAAATGTTTTCACTGAACTCCATAGTGGTATGGGCTCCACGTTAATCAGCTTTTGTATATTTCATTGTTTGGGATTTGTTCAGCTAGTAAGCTGGAAGAAAATTTTACTGGTATTATATAGGGCGTACATTTCATTATTATTTATTATTATTATTTTTGCACCATTGCTTTTTATTGTTAATCCTTTTTCATTGAAGCATTATCAACAAAAATTATCAGAACCATGTCTTGATTTTGACCCTAATTTCTGAGCATAAACATCATCTTATTGAACATACAAAAGTAAAATAGATTTACTTATAAGAGAACAACTATTTATCCAAGTCATCTTCAAGTACCTTTTTAGTGGATGCTTTGTGTGCTTCTTAATAGCACAAATCACTGTTCGATAACTTGCCCATAAAGGCAATGAATTTTCTGGAAACTCTAATAGGAACAAAATAATTTCTTTGCAGCAAGCAGCATATTTAAAAAATGGTACATATATACTTTAGAACTCTGAGGCCTTCTTGTTTTTCTCAAAATAAGTTTCAACAACAAATTGAATAATTGATAACATATATTAAAAGAATAATCACCAATGAAAGGGGCTGATGAAGAGAAAAGGAGCTAAATATAGTAGGTTTTTCCAGTGATGGTGTCGTGGTGATGATTCTTGGTATTTGTACCTCAGCATCTGTGCCCATCTCCTTTGATGTATAGCGTGTGGATTTCCCTTGGGGAGTAGCCTCCTCCACTGTCAGCCGTGTTATTGGAGCTGTCAGTCAGACACCTTATCTTCCACTGACCAAGTAGCAGTCCTGTGTCCAAGGGAAGTCTCTGCCTCTGCTCTGTCTCTTTCTCCAGGGACTCTGAATCTAGAGTCCATTGGTCCAGGGAAAAAGAATGGTTGGAGCTGATTCTTCCTGATGATGGTAGCTTTAACTGCCCATGAATTCCCTGGGACCTTGTTGCTTGTAAACTTGATTTAGTCTTGCTTTCAGTTTTTCATGTTACTCTACACTTGCTGTATATTTGTTTTCTATTTAGATAAGGTAAACCGGAATGATTTGTGTTGTTTGTCATTCAAGAGCCTTAACAGATACACTGATTTAGGGTGGGAAGGAGAGTAGTAGTGATAGCAGCTAACATTTATTGGTTATCTAATTTAATCGTCTGAGCTAGATATTGATATATGCTCCATTTTACAGATGAAGAACCTGAGATTTCAAAGATTGCATGTTTTGCTTAAGGTTACACAAGTGGCCGGGCCAGGACTTGAACTCAGTGTGATCCAGCAGCCCAGACTCCTAACCATTATGCTTATGGGTAGGGAGGATGTACCAGAAGCGTACATTCCTATTGGGTAGAAATTTTTACTTACTAAGTTATTTTGTTACCTCAAGTGTAGGACCTTTCTCTTCCCTGTGTTCCATGATGACAAGCTACAAAATATAAGTGCTTTTTTCCTTGCCTTCATGTGGTAAATTAGAATAATTATTGTTAGTTAAGGGATCTGAATGAAATGTCTTTCTTCACCACCAAGTTAACAGAGTTTCTCTTTTTAAACCACAGAAGATAATGCCATCTTGACAGATTGTGAGTGGCAGAAAAGAGAAGTGTTTTCTGCAGGATGCAAATGCAGATATTGCAAGAGGAAGCAAAAATAGCAGCATTGAAAAGCTCTGAATGTTTCTATGTAGTGATGTCATTTTCACTCCTTTGGTTCCTGACAATACAGTGTCTTGGTACTTTCACTTTTTCCTGACCATTTAAAATGGGTGACAAAGAGAAGAAAGACAAACTCATAGACAACCATTGTTGCTGGTTCTAGATACTGTCTTAGTTACTTTTCTCTTATTGCTGAGACAAGATATCCGACACCCAAAGTTAAAGGGGAAAGGGTTTATTTAGCCCACAGTTTATAGAGATTTCAGTCCAGAATCGGCTGGCTCCAAGGCAGAGCGGCACATGGTAGAGGGGCGTCACAGAGGAGAAACAGTTCATGGGGCCCACACAGTAGCAAAAGCAACAAGGGAACCTTAACAGCGTCTTTCTGCCCTTTTTATCTTATCCAGACTACTGGAATTAGGGGCGTGCCAAACCACTCAGTGGACTAACTGGTTTAATAACCACACGCCCTTAATCCCAGCATCACACACTCTGCATTCAGGCACTCTGAAAAAGCTACCTATAACTGCATGAGGCTTTGGGAGACATCTAGACCCAAACCATAACATACTGATAGTAATGAGCTCCAAACCATGCTTTTATTCATTATTAAATAATCCTTTGATAGAATTATAAAGATGTATCATCACCTTCCCTCTTAGGATCGTTGGTGCCTATATTCATTATCCATTCATTCACCCCCCCGACACATAATCTCTCTCTCTCTCTCACACACACACACACACACACACACACACACACACACACACACGTGCGTACTTATACTCTCTTTCCCAAACAAACTTGAGTAGTAAAATTGACTTATTCACCTAGGAGCCAGTGCTATTTGGAATTTGACCCTTTTGCTATGTAGGGAATTTGGACAAACATCTCTAAAGCAAATTCTCTTTTTTCAGTGATGGAAATTCATGACAGTTTGGGAACACCTTTAAATTCTATGTCATTTTAGGCATAGAATCTCTCTAGGAAGTGTTCTGCTCCTCACATGTATAGTTGAAATATGATGAAAATGAACAATAGAAGCAGTTTGGATAACAATCCTTAGTTATAAACATGGGTTCTTGGAATTTTGAACAGGTCTTAAAGATTTTTCCTGTCAAGTGATTCTCATACTTCGAGTCTAATACAATTGCCTTGCCTGTCCTCCCAGACATTAAGGGCTGACTTGACTTGTCAACTTTTAGTTTTGTTCCAAAAAAGCACATGGAAGAAAATAACTGTCATTCAGTATTCTACCAGAAGAAATTGGCCATTTTGGTACTAAAAAATTGAAATGCCTAAAATTAGAATTAAAATAATTAAATATACTCAGTTTTATTACAATCTCACAATTTGTTTTTGTTTCTGGTTTTTTTTTTTCATTTCACTACCAATGAGTGAAAACTTCCTTGTCTACTTGCACTAGCTTTTTAATCTGCCTTTTAGGAATGATTTAGTCCAAACTTGATCTGATGTTTGCTTCTCTAAAGATTTCTGCCAAGAAATATTCCATCTATATTTGAGTACTTTCAGAGAAGTGTCATTCATTATTTATGAAAACAATCCATGCCATATTTGGACAGCACTGTTGTAAGTCCTTCTATCAAATGAAATCTCTTTCTCTGTAGCTTTCTCCTCATTGACTGTGCAGTCAACATTTGGGGCTGAAAAGTACAAACTATAGAACACAGTCTTTCTGTGCACAATGACTCTTTGATTCGACAGTTGATGGTTAGTTTTCCTTCTCATCTTTCCTTGCCACAGAGTTCTTTTTATGTTTTCTTGATTGTGAACAGTACTTAAAAACTGATTTTTTATCCTATTAAGTTTTTAAATTGTGGTAAAATATATGTAATGTAAAATTGACCAGTTTAACTCTTTTTACATGTGTGATTCTAAGGCATTAAGTACATTCACACTGTTGAGCAACCATCACCATCATCAATCTCCAGAATTTTTTATCTTCCCCATTGAATTTTTGTACTCATTGAGCAATAACTTCCCATTATCCCTTTCCTGTACTCCTTCTCAGCCACCATTCTACTTTCTGCCTCTACAAATTTGACAACATTATCAGTATCAATAAGTCGAATCATACAGTATGATTGGCTTATTTTACTTAACCTGCCTTCAAAGTTTATACACATTGTAGCATGTATCAGAATTTCTTTCCTTTTTGAGTCTCAATAATAGTCCATTGTATAGATATACTATTTTTTTTAACCTACTCTTTCAATGACACTTGATTTGCCTGATTATATGCTTTTGAATATGCACGTCCCTATGTATCAAAATCCATTTCACAGTGTTGGTAGGAGATATACACAGTGTTTCAGGAGTATTTTGCTTACTCAAAGTAAGAGAACTTTCTAAGTTGCAAAGTGAGCAGAACAATGATGGACTTACTGCTAGAACTGAGAGGAAGCACTGAATGCTCCAGCTGCTTAGATCATCTAGCTCTCAGGGAAATTCTGGTACTGGGACTCAGAAAAAGAGTAGCATTTTTGACATGTAGGAATGTAGGAAAAGCCTTCTTGGTGGAAGAGGCAACCAAAGAACCAAGTGTAAAAGTGCCTGCCATGCTCCACAGGCCGACACATAGGTTATTTGGTGAAGTGGTGTTGCAGTACTAGTTCCTGGCACCTCTGTTGTCTTCATCTGTGTGTAAGGCAATGCGGTGTCCTTTGTTCTATAATTTTGTACTCCTCACTTGGGGGATTAAATTAAATTTACAGTGCTGAGGATAGTTTTGTTATTTTTTCAAGTATCTAGATTGTTGAAATAAAAAACCTGGTGACTCAGGCTCTGGTGTTTGTTTTCAATGTAGCTCTTCTGGAGTGTTAAATACAAAACTCTATGAGGTACAAGTCTAGCAAATATTTATTAGAGATTGAGAGAAGGGGAGTAGCAACAACAACTATTTATAAAGTGCTTACTGTGTGACACAACTATTTACAGTTGTTGGCTCATTTTATTCTCATGACATGTATTGGAGGTGTAGTAATAAGGGATGGATAGAGAGGGACAAGGGGACTGATCTTGTCCAATAGGGAAGTGGTCCAAGGGAACAAGGACAAAGGGGGTGGAGGCGGGGAAGGGGGAATGGGAGGAATAGAGATGTGCCCTGTACAGAATCATATTAACTCCAATCAGTGTTAACTGTATATGCCTTAAAGTGAGCTAAGACAGATAATATCAACCAGTGTGTAAGCAGTGATCAGGGAGCCGGAGGAGGGAAGCGGGGCGGAAAGGGTTAGATTACAGAAGAAGCTGTACTACATACATACGACCACTCCACAAGACGGCTCCAAACTGTGTGAGCTGCAAACTTACTGACAAAATAAATACAGTTTGTAAACAGTTACCAACTTTTCAGATGAGGGGCCAGAGGCTCACAAACATTCAGTAATCTCCAAATGTCAGATAACTAAGTCACTGGACTGGGATCGGACCCACTAGTCTGACTGAAGAGGCTTCACCACCATATCTTTTGAATGCCTTCTGCCAGTCTTCTAAATACTGAGCGAAAAATAGATTTCTTTTTCTATTCAAAATATGTCTGAGAACCACAGGTCCTGTTAGTATTCCAGGTAGAATATAATGATGTAACTGTAGGTCAGGGGAATGTGTACTGATGTCACTGACTCCATGGGAATCATTCCTACCCTCATTCTTGTCTTTTTCTCATCCTCTGTTGCTGATATTCCCCAGTGGGCTTGAGTCTCAGTACTGCCCACATACACAGCACTTCACAGGTGACAATTCATTTCTATGGGATGTCTTTTTGGCAGGCGTGATCGGATAATACTCTTTTGGAAGAGGATGCATTCATTGTATTTTGTAGTTATTTCCCAGCTAACAATTTGTGTTCAAAGAGCAGAGAGGAATTTTGAATCAAGGATTTTATTACAATTCTGAGTAATTGAAAAATATTAGAATCTTGGCATTGGAGAACGTTTTATATTTTCTTACAGGATTCCTTCAGTGGCTCCTGTGGTGCATAGTTTCCCATGTATATTCTCTTAAATTTTGATATCTTGCACTACAAAAAAAACCTTAAATGGACCTCTACACTTTATAAATCTTACAAAGGTTTACTGTCGTCATAGAAAGCAAGGGACCCAGCTTTGATTTGCAAAATTGGCTTTACAAGGTAGCATGTTGTTATGCTATTTAGAGAACTTGAAAGCAGATTCAATGATTCAATTATATTTAATTTGTAATTAACTCCCTCCCAAGCAGCTAATGGTGCATAACTTGGATGCTACTGTTGTGGATGGGCAAAGAGTAGAGTAAAATGGATCCTTTTAGAGAAAGCCTGTCTTAGGCCCCTGGGATTATAGTGGTATTTCTTGGGGTAACTTTTCTGCTCTAAGATAAAACTTTTTCTAGGAACTGCTCCCGATTCACAGAGGTGGGTTTCCAGCATCAGAGTCTCTAATGTTTGATTTGCCCCTGCCACTTGAGACAAAGGTGACTGCACTAGGACAGGCATTTGACTTGTTTTTGCCAATCAGATTCTCTTCCTTAAGAATTTCAGATTTTTAACTGGGATCAGACGGTAGATGTTGACAGTATTTTAATCATTGAATTGACACCGTGGTAATTAAGTGGGATGTCTGTAAGCTCCTGCCTCCCAGTGTTTAGGAGTTACTTTGATTTCTGATTTTTGCAAAGATTTTTTTTGTACTTCCTTCTGTCTTGTAAAATACTGCAGCATTCTTCGAATAAGTTCTTATTTTTATGTATACTCCCTAAGTATGGTCTGTATTTTTTGCCACCAAATTTACCTAGGCTAGGAATCAAAGCAACAGAATTGCTACCAAATTTGTTAATGGAAGTAAATAAAAGCTGCATTCAGTTGGTGGAAATTAATTATAATATTTAATTTTTGTGTGTTCATATGTCTGTATGTGTTTGATCGAACTATTTAGTGTTTCACCACATTCTATAGAGCCTTATTATTTTCATCATCGTTATTATCATGAGTAACATTGTCATCATAATAGCTCTTGTTTATGGAGAACTTTCTATCATTCAGCCACTGTGTTTGTATTAATCACTTTGCATACAAAATAACATTTAATGCATGATTACAACAATATTAGCAAATGTATACTATCATTATCCCTGTTGTGTAAGTTGGGGAACTGAGACTGAGAACCTTGCTTGATGTCATACATCTGGAAAGTGATGTGGCCATGGTCTGAATCCTAGTTTGTCATATTCCAGAGAAAGGTCATCCTGTTAAGCTTTGATTTATAATATGCAAATATTGTTCTGTTACTAGAATTTTAAGGACAGAAGGCCCAGCTCCAGTGGTCCCGAAAGACCAGGTTTGGCCACTTGTCCCATAATTCCAGTCAAGGGGATGAGCAGTGGTGAAGGTAGGAAAGGGGCTTTAGTCTGCATACCATGCTGAGAAGCACAGATGAAGAGGTTCAAAGTTTGAGGGACTGACAGAAACCCAGGGGTGTTATATAGAAAAGGTGAGCAAAGGCAAGGGTATAGGGTTTGCACAGTGAGAGGATTTGCCTAGCTCACAGCCCAGGTAATCCATCAGATCATGGTCTTAATGATGAGCATCTCAGGACTGGTTCTTTAAGGCCCTAGAAGAGCAATCATTTGTGAGGGGCACTTCAGTTCCCATCATGAGATTACATCTACTGCTTCAGGTAAGGCAGCTGCAGGCAATCTCATGAGGTAATTGCTCCCACTTCAGGGGATGATTTCATCATAGGGCGGTCTGTGAGGCTCTGCTTCTTCTGGAACCCAAGGTGATTACAGCTTTAGGTTATTGGCTGAAGATCTCCAAGCATTGTTCCAGGGGGCCTGGAACTGGACTTCTAAAAGCCGGCAATTAGATGTGGCTGCAAATACTGAAAACTACTCTGATCTTGATGTCCTCATTCTTGAAAGGGGATAAAGTAAGCTAGGTAAATTTAAGTCTAACAAACCTTGTAATGCACTCGCTGAGTGATAACATGTGTATGTGCAGAGCTGAGCAGGGATCTGCCCTAAAGTTTTAGGGGAGTAAGGGAGACATTTAAAATGAAGGCAGAGATGCCAGCCTTTATCCTGGTTTTAATTACTCATTGGGCATCTGGTGGGGGTCAGCTTCTAAGTCTCTGTTACAGTTCTCTTTCCAAAGATATTATAGTCTTTGTTTACTGTTTTCTCTATGCTGAATGTGGAAATGAGGTAGAGATAGCATTATACTTCTTGAAAATTTCTTGCTTTCTGTTGGATTAATTTCATTATTCCTTTCATGTAGATTATATTGCATGTAGGGATCAGGCAGGGGAGGTACAAGATTAGGTAAATTGGCTGGAGAAGTCCTCTTTAAAGAGATGACCTTGTAACTGAGACAGAAATCGCAAAAGTGAGGCCACCATGCCGAGATCAGGGAGAGGGTTCTCCAGGGAGAGAGAGGAGCAAATAAATAAATAAGCAAGCCAGCCAGCCCTGAATGGAAATGAACTTGATGGGATTAGAAGAGTAGAAAGCAGAGACATGTGGCTGTAGAAGAATGAACAAAGGAGTAAATTGGAGGAGGGGAAGGCTGGAGCTAGATTACTCAGGATATTATAGGCCATGAAAGGTAATAAGGAGTTTGTTATAAACAGCAGATTGGCCAGTAACAAATTTAAAGAAGTGAAATAATATGATTTATATTTAAAAGATGAATTATTGCTTCTGATAATGATATAGTAACCAACAATCCTCCAACAGAACAACTAGAAAAGCTAGAAAAAAAAGGGAGTGGGGCATTTCTTTGAACACTGAGAGCTACCAAGGCATCCAGGACTTGAGGGGACAGGATACTGGAGAAAGAAATTGTACTGAAGGCCGGACCATGCCGTGCGGAAACCAGCAGCAGCCCTGCCGGACCACGTTGCCCATGCTGTGAGGTATCACAGCAGAGGTGCCAGGCGGGTCATAAAGGCCATGATTATGAGCCCCAGAAGATAGAGCAGAAGTGAACAACAGAGAGGGCCTCTCTGAGGCTCAATGAAAATTGAAGCCCACTGGGAAAGTGAAGAAAATCTCTTCAATAAAAGCACACTGGACCATTGTGGTTGTTAAGTTGATGAGATTAGCACCTCCCATAGAAACCCAGACTCGCTTAGCGGGTGGACAACTGGAACCTGCAGTAGAACCTTGCAGAGTTTAATCCTGCAGGAGGTCAGGGACCTCAACTTGGGCCTTGCAGCCAGAAATCTGCCTGAATCTCAGACTACAGCTGGCTTGCTGAGTCTAATCGACTTACACCCGCACACTGCTACCCACATTGTCTACCAGGACAGCAGAAACATATCCTGAGGGAGACCTTATATATATATATATTTTTTTTTTCTTTTCTCCCCCCGCCCCTGTTCTGGTTCTATATTTCTTTCCTCTTTGTTCCTGTTCTTGTCCCATTTTGAATTGTTTCTCTCTCTCTGTCCTCTCAGCTGTCACTATTATAATAAAGTGAGTACAGTTTCTAGCTTCCCTATTATTGTCAGTTTGTTCTGTACTTGTTTCTCTTCTTTCGCTCTGTCCTTTCCTCCTGTCTTCAACAGATTCCCACAATTTGCGTAATCTTCCCCATGTCCTCTAGCCTCACCTTTTAACCTTGCCCTCTCCCTCTATCTCTCTATTGCTTCCTCCCCAACCCATTCTAAATCATTATCCTGCAGGGTAAATTTGCCATATTGAAGGGTTTACTTATTACAGGCATATTTTGGGCTGGCCCTAGATTTTGATCTAGCTCACATGGTTAAAGGTGATAGACTAATTGTCATTTTCTAAGCTGTGTTTGATGCTATTGTTGATGGTGATTGTGTCAATTGGGCTAAGGTGTCGTGATTGATCTAATCAGTTGTCCTCACTAGTATACTGAAAATGAGATTGCCTAAGAGTCATTAGAGACTCAAAGCCTAAAAAGTGCAGCTATACCTGAAAGATATCTCTGAGAAGTGAACATTCCATAGGGGCTCTAAACACCAGTAATAAAGATACTCACAATAAGAAATATTAGAGTATCAGCCTAGGAATTAAAGCAAAAAACAGCACCAACAACAGAATTAAAAATGAGAAGAAGAAGAAAAAAATGAGAAGACACCTTGGGAGGACACAGACCCAGATTTCCAGGAAACTAAAGGCAAATTCTGGGGGAAATGAGGTGGAAAAATATGATAATCAACTACCTGGACATCCTGAACTGATATCACAGGAACTAACAAAACAGATGAGTGAGGCTCTAGAAAAATTCAAAACAGAAATAATATCCCAGATAACTACAGAGATGGTGAGCAGAATGAAAGACATGATGAGATACTCTAGGCCAGAAACAGACAGAAAAATAGATGAGCTCAGGACCATGCTGGAAGCCATGAATGCCCAGCATAAGAAAAAAATGGAAACCATGATCGACCAACATAGGAAAAAAATGGAATACATGAAACAGATTCAAACGGATATCCAGGAGATTAAAAACTACATTGAAAGTATTCACAGCAGATTGAGCAAATGTGAAGGTAGAATATCAGATATAGAAGACAGGATTGTAGTTATTGACCATGAAAACAAAGATTTCTTAAAAATAGTAAGGGACCATGAGAAATCAATCCAGCAGCTGCTGGATGATGCAAAGAAGGATAACATAGATTGATAGAAGTCCATGAAAAAGCAGGAGAAAGTACAAAATGACATAAAAAAACTATCCACAGAAGTAATAGTAGAAAACGTCCTAGACAGAGGTAGAGAATTTGACATACAGATAAATGAGGCATATAGAACTCCAACTAGCCACGATAAAAAAAAAATCTACACCTAGTCATATAATAGTCAAGATCCCAGAAACCCAACAGAAGAACAAAATCCTATAAGCAGTTAGAAAAAAGAAACAAATTACCTACAAAGGAAAGCCCATCAGAATCACAGCAGACTTCTGAGCACAAGCCCTCAAGTCAAGGAGAGCCTGGAGTGAAGTATTTCAAGCCCTGAAAGAAAATAACTTCCAACCTAGACTGTTGTATCCTGCAAAATTATCTTTCAAAATCGATGGGGAAATTAGATACTTTCACGACAAAGAACATCTGAGGAATTTCATGAACACCAAACCAGCACTCCAAACAATGAATAGCTGCTATCAAGAAATCAACCAATAACAAATGCTGGCGGGGGTGTGGGGAGAAAGGAACTGTTCTTCACTGCTGGTGGGAGTGTAGACTGATGCAACCACTGTGGAAATCAGTATGGAGACACCTCAAAGAACTAGGGCTGGAGGTCCCATTTGACCCCGATAGCCCCCTGCTGGGTATCTTCTCAAAGGAATTAAAAGAACCATACCACAGCGATATATGTGCACCCATGTTTATAGTAGCGTAGTTTGTAATAGCTAAAGCTTGGAAACAGCCCAAGTGCCTATCAACTGGAGACTGGATAAAGAAGATGTGGTTTTTTTATAAAATGGAGTATTACTCAGCCATAGAGAACGACAAACTAGAGAAATTTATTGCTAAATGGATGCATATTGAGGCCATGGTCTTAAGTGAAATAAATAGGACACACATGTGTAAATACCGAATAGTTTCTCTGGTGTGAGAAACTGAAAGTGTGAAAAAGGATTAAAATGATTCAAATGAATAATTGATATTGTGAAATAGGAAGAAAAGGTCCAAAGGCATAGGAGAAGTAGGAGGGGTATTAGAAAGGAAAAAAAGGAACGGAAAAATTATGAGAAAAGGAGAAAATGGAAACAAAGTCTTTGTAAATAGGGAAGGGTGGAGGGGGTGAAGAGAGCTCAGGGAATGGGGCAAAAATAAGAATCAAGATACGTCACGTACAGGTACAAGATCTCAATAATAAATGTAAATGTATTGTATACCTAAAATTTACCAATAACATAATTTAAGAAAAAAAACCAAGTAAGATCATATGAGTTCAAAAACTCCCCCTCCCAACATGAGGGTGGAGACTCACAGGTGGTTGGAAGAAGCCCTGTAAGTCACTCCACAGATTCTAAGACCCCAAAAGGTAACCCAGCTGAGTGCTCAGTGTACTTGCCTTCTCTAGGCCCTGCCTACCTAAATTTCTCCGAAGTATACTCAATAAAGATGCCTTGCTCGTTGTTCAATGAAGTACCTGTCAAACTACTAAAAAAAAAAAAAAAGAAAAGAAAAAGAAATTGCATTGAAGTGACTTCAACATTCTCATTCTTTTTCTCTTTGAAGCCTATGTTGATTTATAAATGATAAAGCCCTGTATCAGTCAGTGCTTAGTGGAGAAACAGATTTAATGCAAGATATACAAACATATAAGAATTTACAGAGTGTCTTACAGTGGCTGCCCACAGAGATGGTGTGGAAGAGTGCAGAAGTGCTGTCTGTGCACTGGGGATCCTAAGGATCCAGGTGAAGGCCTGGAGCTCACTGGAGCGTCCTGTGAGAGTCTGCACCAGGAGGCCAAAGGGTCTGCAGCGGAAGGCTGAAGGGTCTGGGCTTGAAGCCAGGAGACAATATCCAAGGGGAAGGGGAAGACTGCAGCTCCTCTGAAGAAACAGAGCAATCCTTCTGTCTTTCTCTTTTATACCATTCTGGTGATCATCCTCCCTAGGGTAGGTCTATGCTGAGCCAGTTTAGTTGGGCATTTCTTACTCAAGTTCACACAATCAATCAGCCATCACAAGTCTCAGAAGACCACAAAAAGGCAAATGGAAAGCAATGGCTAAAGAAGTGAGGAAGTTGTGCATAAATTTTGGCAGTTCCAAGAATGCAAAAATCCTGAACAAAGCAAGAACAGAGCAAGTAATACCTAAAAGTGATACATGTCATAACCAAGTTGTATTTACTTTAGGTATAAGAGGCTAAGTAATGGTAAAAAATCAAATCATTTAATAGCAAACAAGGGAGAAAATCATACGGCCATCTTAAAAGATACAAAAAGTATTTGACAAAATTCAGCTTCTAATTTTGATAACCTTTTTGACTACATAAGTAAACATACCTAATCAAGTGTATCCATTTAGGAATAAAACTATTTCAGACATATTAAAGTGAAATATTGAGAGCTTTACCCAAGATTAGACATGAGAAGAAAGTAACTTCTTGTCACTGCTGTTCAGCATTGGTCTGGAAGTCCTGCTAGCGTAGGGAGGCTATGAGAAGAAAAAACAAAAGATACAAGGATCAAAAGGAGGTAATAAAATTGTACTATTTGCAAAAGATATAATTATGTAAGTTTAATAAATTACTTTAGCAAGCTTTCTGGATACGAAGTATAAAAACTTCAACTGTATTACATACTAGCAGCAAAAATATTATAAGATGAATATTTAAAAAGATATAACTTGAATGAAGCCAGTAACATATAAAAGGGATTATAAATTATGACCAAATTCTATTTCCAAACAATATGAAGTGGGACAGTTGGATATCTTAATCCAAAGATTACCCTATACTATATATACAATTAATGGGGAATGGATCATAGGCAAAAATGTAAGTACTAAAATTATAAAACTTCTGGATGAAGGAAGATGGAGTAAGGTTTTTAGGACTCTATTCATCACAATTTCTTAAATGTAACACCCGAATCAGGAAAAAATGCTGGTCTTTATAAAATTTAAAAACTTGAAATTGTTAAAAGATACTGTTAAGAAAATTAAGTCAAGTCACAAAACAGGGTAAAATATTTTCAAATCATTTGTTTCTTTTTTTGTTTTTGTGGAACTGGGGATGGAACCCAGGTCCTTGCACTTGCGAGGCAGGCAGCAGAACCCCTGAGCTAAGTCCCCGGCCCCTTTCAAATCATTTGTGATAAAGTATTTACATCCAGAAAATATGAAAAATTCTTATAAATCGATAATAAAAGGAATGAATGCATGAATACTAATGGCAAATAATCACATGAGAAGAGAGATGATCATTGTCACTAGTGAAATGCAAATTTTAACGAGAGAAACAATGTGAATTATTATATTTCATTATATGGATATATATTATATGGATATATATTGTATACATTATATGGATAATATATTATTATATTTCATTATATTACATGGATTAGTACTTCACTGTAATAATATTTTATAATATTACTGTGAAGTATCAATCCATACCCACTAGGATGGCTAAAATAAGAAAGACAGATAATAACAAGTGCTGATGAAAATGTGAAGAAACCAGAACCTTTATACATTACTGGTGGGAATGTAAATGTTACAGCTACTTTAGACAGCAAGTTCGCATTTTTTGAAAAGTATTTATCATACGAACCAGCAGTTCCACTTCTAGATATCGAAATGAAAATTCTTAGAGAAATGAAATGTACATTTACACATATGCACGTATATATGTCACAGAAGTGTTACTCATAATGGCCCCAAGCTAGAAGTGATCTAAATACCACTTGTAAATGATTAAGCAATAATTGCTGTATTTTTATAAGGGAGTACTACTCAGTATTTTTATACTGAGTACATGAGAAATGAGTATATACTTTAGAAACATTATGCTAAGTGAATGAATTCAGATACAAAAGACTGTATACCCTATGATCCGATTTCTATAAAATGTAATAATACAGAGATGCAAATAAATCAGTTGTTACCTGATGTGGGGACGGGGCTCAGTTGCAGAGCATGTGAGGTGGCATTTTAGGTTGACAGATGTGTACTAAAGCTACACTCTAAGGATGGTTGCACAACTGTTTAAATTTAATTAGACTTACCAACCCAAATCTAAGTGAGCGGGTTTCTTGGTGTATAAAATTTGCCTTAGTAAGTCTAAGAAATTACCATATGAAATAGTTTAAAATATTAGAAACATAAAAATATCACTAACAGAAGATGCAGTAGACCTTTGAAGATAAAGATAGAGAATATGCAAGAAATAAAGGGTAACTTAAATGAAGGAATTGTTTAATACATTCATGGACTGAATGACTTAGTATGGCCAAGAATTCAGTTTTCTCCATTTTAATTTCTAAATTCAATGCTATCGCAATCAAAATACTAGACTGGAAAGGAAAGGATGATCTTTTTATGATCTGATGATGAATCAGTTGATAATCTAAGTGGGGGAAATGAATCTAGATTGCTTTTTCACTTAATACATAAAAATACTAGTTAGATTGTGGATCTGAATGTGAGAGGTAAAACAATAAAGCATCTAGCAGATTACACAGAATATCTTTATGATAACTAAATATTTCTGAAGAACACCAAAAACACTAATCAAGTGTATCATCATATATAGTAGCCCAGAAGGGGAAACAAGCCAAATATCTGTCAGCTGATGAAAGGATAAATAAATGTTAGGCAAGAAAAAGAAATGCAGATTCATGCTACAAAATGAATGAACTTGAAAATATTGTGCTAAGTGTTAGAAGTCCATCACAAAACACCTCGTAAGATTCTAGTTATAAGAAATGCCCAGAATAGGCAAATCAATAAAAACACAAAGTAGATTAATGGTAGCTTTGGGCTTGTTGAGGGTGCAGGTGTTCAGAGGAATGAAGTGTAGCAGCTAATTTGTACAAGGTTTCTTTTTGGTGTGACTACAGTGTTCTAAAATTAGTAGATTGTGGTACAAATTTTAACAAAAATGAAAATTAGAGAAGGATTTAGGAAGCTCTTACAGTTATGCAGGTGGATGATCATATAGGATTCAGGATAGTGATGTGTTAGGAAGATGTGGACAGATTTGTAAGATATTTAGGAGGACACCTGCACATGACTCAGTGACTGATTTCATATGAAAATGTTACAGGTTGAGTTGTGTGCCCTGAAAAGATCTTTGAAGTTCTAACCCCCATTGCCTTATAGTGTGACTTTATTTGGAAATATAGGCATTGCAAATGTAATCAATCAAGATGAAGTCATGCAGTAAGGATGGAGCCTTCATACAATGTGATTTATTAGAATAAGAGAAAAGACAGAGAGACGCAGCCACCTGAGAGGAGAATGCCACATGACCACGACCACAGAAGCAGAGATTGGAGCAATACAGGTGCAGGAAATACCGAGATTGACCTCCACCATCAGAAAGTAGGAAGCAGTTGAACGGTGTACTGAATTGACCACATTGAATTTTATATGGGTCATCAAACCAGAATTTGAAATTTTAGCTAGGTCTAGATGAGGGTGCTTTTAGCAGACAGTAAAACATAATGCATCAAGTATTGGGCATTTTTAAGAAAGTATTTAGTTCCTCATTCTGGTTTCAGCCAGGATTTCTCCTAAATGTCCTTGACTGGTTAGAAAGACATCTTAAAGCATTTCAGAGAAGGACTCACAACCTCCCTTCGAATTACTTGGAAGAATGGCAGCAGGAGGGGCAAGTTGGTCTGAGTAGGTAACATGTCCCTTCTTTCTTTTTCCAACCTGTGGGGCACAGTTGGAAGTGGAACCCCAGAGACACAGCCTCTCTAGTTTATTATACTTCGGGAAATCTGGACAAGGAAGCAGGGTTCCCTCAAATTAGCTACATTCCCTTTCTGTTTCTCAGCTTCGAGCACTAGGAGATTTGCTAAGGCCGGTGTTCTTTTCATCTTTTCTGGGCAGTGGGAGATGGATCTTTGTCAGAAGCTTCTCTCCAGGGTACCCCGAAATGAAGAGGCAATCCTGTGAGCTGCAAGGCAGCAAAATTCTACTAAGTTTGGGTCTCTGCCTTATCTTCCTTCTGCAGTGGCTCTTTGACAAGGCTAGCCTTCTCTGAGTTGTCTGCAGATCTCATTCAGTGGCACACATATGAATTGGGACAGGCTTTCTCATTGTTTTCCTTCCTGCTGTGACAGCCACGAATGTTTCCCCATTGGTGAGAAATGTGCCACTAGTCCATCACTTTGAAAGCTGTTAGGGTCTTTCTTGGCTCCAGAAGAAAAATAGTGGTGGTGTTTAATCTAGCACCTTAAATATTCAGTATGATCAGAGGGGAAAAAAATGGATGGATTCTGTAACTGTCTTTGATACTAAATTCTACTTGCAGTTAGTCCTGGACATAGAGTCCAGAAAATTGCATGTAAATGTACTCATTAGTACACTATAATATTGAATATCTATTTTATCTCTGGGTAATTTTTCTTTTCTTAGTACAAAAGGTATTTCTACTTATTAAAAATAGTAATCGATTTTTCACTTTTTTTAAACTTATTTTTTTCCCAGTTCCATTTCATCTCTGCATTTTGACTCATGCATTCGAGTAATATTTTCCCAAGGCATTTGGAAAGAATTATATTATGCTCTAATAATTCTGAGGGTGAAGGGGAAGAAGGGCGGATATGTTACTGGAGAAGCTGTCTTAAGCTGGAGTGGGCCCAGAAAGCAGAATGACGAATTGAATGGTTTCCTGCTAAGGGGTTCAATCTGCACTTTAGAGATCTTACTTTATAGTTAAATGTTTTGATAAAACCCTAACTGAATAGTCCTAGAGTCAAAATAAGGTTTTATTAAGGGACTCTAAAAATTACAAATCAGCTGTATAGTTTAGTTGCAATATGAATGCCTTGTGCATTCTTCTATTCATATTTGATCCACTCATGTGGATTCATTTAGGAAAAAATAAAGGAAATACTTTAAGAGTTTGATTATAATTTTAGTTAATAATTTTATTTTTTCAAATCATTACTTGTATTTAGGACATATTCCATCCTCACAAGCATTTTTTTGCAGCAAAGTAGTAAACATATTTTGTATACTCAAACTGGATTTTATAGAGACTACATAATTTTGTTTATGTGAATATGATATTATGTATTCCCGAAGGGCAGGTGAATAAACTTCGTTTTGTTATTTTGTGAGTCTAGTTTTTTTGTTTTGTTTTCAGGGCTCTGCTAAACACAAATTGAGCATAGAGTGATTTTGTTGTATGTAGGTTGGATACATGTGTACACATTTTTAATTATGCATGTTTCATACCATCATATTGATTAGATAGCCACTGGAGATTTAGAAACTGTATAATTTTAATAAAATAGGGAGGAGAGTTTGCGAACTTTCTTGACTTTCCCTCTTTTCTTTTTTTTTTTCTTGATACTGGGGATCGAACTTGGGTCCTTGCGCTTGCGCAGCAGGCAGCAGAACCACCGAGCTAAATCCCTGGCCCAACTTTCCCTCTTTTCATTATTTATGTGAACCTAAACAGTGGAACCCCTTGTGATTCAGAGTGTCCATCAGACAGTTGTTTTGTTTTATTTTTGGCAGTACTAGGGATCAAACCCAGGGCCTCACACATGCTAGGCAGGCACTCTTGTCAGTGAGCTATAACCCCAGCCCTAGACAGAGTTCTTTGCTGAATTTATTTTTCCTGTTAGTGTATATTCCATAATATGGCAAGGACACAAGTACCTAAAATTGTAAATCTGTTTATAAAAAGCCAGAAACATACAGTTTCTCAGCATGAAGTTGATTGGCTAGTTTGGATTTATGGCTTTGGTCAACACAATAGGCTACGTTTTTATATTATCATTTATTTAGTAAGCCTCCTTTAAATCCCTGAAGCAGTATATTAGTTAAAATCAAAGTGGTTAGAGCCTTAGCCACCAACCTCGATTGAAATCCAGATGTATCATTTACTAGCTTTTGTGATTGCAAGCAGCTTTGTAATAACCTAGGTTTCTTAGTTCTTTATATGTCAGAAAGAGAGAATTATGATATCTTTTAGAATTTTGGGGAGAACTTAACGTACCTAACATGTTAAGAATTGTGTCTGGCACATACTGAGAACCTTATGTTAAAAAATTACAAAATTGAATAATAATCAACCTTTTCCCCCCTTACCTGGTGGGTGGTGCCCATGTTAACATTTACGTTTGGGAGAAAAGATGTGGGAGAAATGTTCTTAATTGTATGCATGTGTTATGATTTTTTAAAATACAGATTTATAGCCTGCTTATTTTAAAAAATCAACATATTACAGACCGTTTCCCAGTTACAACTGTACTACTTTGTACTGTCTTGGTGTGAGTCAATTATGAATATTGTTGAGATCGTATAGAAAGCTGTTGATAGTGTTTTCAACCTTTATGAACACCATTACTTGGTTTGAAGCCAAGTCTTTGTGGAGTTGTAACTCCACTTCAGGGGTTAATGGAAATACTATTGGAAAAGCAGTATTTATGGTAACACCTAGGAAATTATCAGTCTGTAAGTTGACCAAATCATGATTTTATCCTGATTTCTGTGGAGATGGAAGCTGGGAACGTGGGGGTGATTGATGTTATCAGGGGTTGGTTACTTTATAGAAACAATGACTATCACTTCCCTGTATGATGCTCTTCACTCATTCTTCATAAAACCTAGGGAGACTGGATCCTGCCCCTTTGCTGTAGTGAAGTAAAAGTAACCTATAATCTTTCAGTGGAAAAATGTACCACAGAATATGAACAAATAATATCCTGTCTATTGTTTATCCCACTGAGATTTTCTGTCTCTCTAGTTAGAGCGATGGGTGAATAAAAATTAATTAGAAGCTGGAATCTGATTTTAAGATGGGATGTCAGACACATATATCAAGTTGTTAGGTTAGCTGTAAAGCATAACCTGGGATTTATATATTTAGAAGTCATAATAAATCTGTCTGTCATGAAAATCAGATTTCCCAGTATTGCATACTAATGGCTACAGTCAAATGGAACTGTGGGCTCCTCAACAATTGTCCCACTGGCTTTGCTGTTTTCTGACTTGCTGTCTGCCTTGACCAACTAGTGATTCCCTCTCCCCACTTAGCAAAGTGCCTACTTTAATAAATGCTTCTGGGCCTTGATAAAGAGGGGCTGTTTTCCCCTGGAATATAGCAATGACCTCCTAGGGCTCTCTTTGACTCTATTTTCTCAACAATAATCAGTCAGTCCATCAGTCATTCTATTCCCTAACCTAATAATTATTTCTGTGATATTTATTGGATACTTGCTATGTGCCAGGCTATTTACAAAATGCTGGGAACCGAACAATGATAGTGCCTGCCCCTTGAAGATAAGAAGCCTTATCAGCACTTGGTGAGTTGGGTGCAGTGTAGGATGTCAGGAACCTGGACTTGTGGGCACTGGAAAGGCTTCCTGGAGTCAGTATCTTCTGAGTTGAGTGGTGGGAGCTAGCCTGCTGCCAGCGGTGAGAACTGAGGTGAAGTCTTCCAGGCTGAGGGGACAGCCCCTGTAAAGGCTGGGAGGTGAAAGAGTCAAGTCCTTGTAGAGTTATGATGGGGTATGTGGTAAGTGAGGAGACTGAAGAGTTTGGCAGGGGCTTGCAAACTAGGCTAAATACGGTTCTTCTAAGGACAGTGGGGAGTGATTGAAGGGTTTAAGTCAGCGGGGTAGCCCTACTTCCACAGGTGCCGAAAGCTGTGGCATGACTGCATTGCATCTGAGTGGTTGTCGTGTTTCTTACCGTGGGCTTGAGGACGGTGCAGAGTGCTGCCATCCTACTCCTCTGACTTGAGCTTTCACTCTGCCTCCCCAAGCTCTAGTTGTGCTTGAACTCCACATTGTCCAAGTGGTCTGTGGACTTCTGTGCTTCTGTAACTTACTGTTATTCCCTACCAGTTGATCTCCAGCTGCTGTCACCCCATTTGTCAGGTGTCTGTACCGCAGCCACTTTTCGGGTTCAATTCAGTGCCACTGCTATGGGAGGCATTCTTTGATTTGCACCAGCAAGAATTAATCCTGCCTCAGGCTTATCATTTCCTAAGTGTGGCTGTCTTTCTTTATTCTTCCATTAAACAAATGTTTGTTGGTTTCAGACGGTACTCCACCTGTGTCACAGCGATCAAGATACCGAAGTACCTGACTTCGTGGAGCTTATTTTAATAATATAAACATTGCCCCTCATTTGTCTTGCCTGTAAGTGTGCTTAGGTGTTTCCTAGATTTACTTCTCAGATGCATGAAGATTGATATTGTGATCCTTGCGTTTGCAGAATAAATTTGTTTTGAATGATGGAAGAATCAGAAGAACCACAGTGAACATTTGGAGAGTTTTGGCATGATTCTTTGCACTTTGGCGTAAGGTGAAAGCACTGATTTTGGAGTTGCATTTTTCCAAGTTCAAATCATGCCTCTACCAATTTCTACCTTGCAGCCTTGGATAAAATACTTAACCTCTCTGAGCTCCGTGTTCTTTTATTTAGAACGGTTGACCTTATGGTGTCATAGAGATTGGAAACAATGTTCACAAGTTGCCTGCCACTGTGCTAGGGATATATTAAACACTCAGTAAGTATTCCATCTCTTATATATTAGATATATTATTTTCTACAGACTTCATATATAAAAACAGGGTGAAAGTCTTATAGCCTATTTGTCTTTGGAAACATAAAAATTGACAGACTAAAGTATTCGTGGCCTGTCTACTACTTACCTTTTTTGTATAAAATACTCCCTAAGAGACAAATCATGGGAGGACCTCACTTTTTCATTTGCCTCTGGACCTGAAAGGCTTGGTGTAGCCTGGGTTCTTTCAGCAACTGCTTACCAGCCACAGCTGAAGCTGTTCTGAAAGCCAATTTTATTTTCCACTAGTACCACCTCTTGAAGCTGCTTATTCTCTGTATGGAATAAGTGATTTGCAAATTAGAATGCTTAAGGGTCTCCCTTCTCCATGTTTTTAGCATGACTCCACTGTAGCTGGTAAGGGTTGAGGTAGCAGATTACCTGTTGGTCTGGATGTGTGGAGGACAGGCAGGGCTTGAGTCTCAGATCTTTTACCTGTAGCTGTAAGCCAGGAGACAATATGTAGGCTATAGTTCAATGTCCTCTATATTGATGATAGGAGTGTCTCAGTCAGGGCACTAATGAGGGCCTGCGCGAGAAGCAATGTGAAGCGCTCAGCACAATTCCTGTGACATAGCAAGCACTCAGTGAACAACCCAGAGAGTACTAGTCATAGAAAAGCACTCAAGTATTAATCATTGCCATTATATTTATAATCATTCTTATTTCATCAGTGTGTCCTTTTTTTGGTACTGGGGATCGAACCCAGAACCCTATGCTTGCCAGGCAGGCCCTGTATGTCTATTTTTTTTTGTTAGATTTAAACCTTGAAATAGGAAAACTATGTTTTAAAGTTTCAATATTATTTCATGGTATCTATTATGAAATGGTGTTCAAATTTACATATAGTATTTTACCTAGTAGCAAATGAATACACACTTGTTCCTTACTTGACTTTTTACTTAACTTTCCCTAGTTTGTTTAACATTTCCCATATCAAAAAATTCTTTTTGTGTTTTTTTTACTATGAGATTTGGTAAAACAGGATTTTGTGTCTTCTGGTTCTCTGAAGAGTTTTATGTTTACAAAGCTTGCTAAGCAACAGTCTTCCCAACCTCCCATCACCCCACATCTGTTGGGTTCTAATGCTTTTAGTTCTTTAAGTTACTAGAAAATTATGTCTGACTGGAATTCCCTAGGCTGTGGAGGCCATGAAATACTGAGCATGTCTGCATATGTGCATATGTATATGCGTGTTTATTCCTTTTGTTTAAAAAAACATCCCTCAGAGCCTTTCTCAGTCTCTGTAGCAGGAGAAAGAACAGAGCAGCGGGCAGGAGGGCTTGTGGTCCCACGCAGGACAGGAGGCTGATGCAGCAGCTCCCACCACGAACATTCAGATGACTTCTGAGACGGAGGGCAGCTTCCTGTTGTGCTCAGCTTATTCTTTGCAAGGAGCTTTACCAGGGGCTAGGACATTTTTAGTAGAACACTGGAAACTGCTTTTTCTTTCCTAGCCCTCAGGCCCATGCTTGCTTTTTGCTCCATTTGTCTTACGAGTACAGTGCTTGCTTTTCCCTTTCTTGTCCTGACAGCTGTTGTGTGCGACTGAAGGTGGCTTGGCTTTTCCCTAAGTCTGATATCCCTTCTACAAAATTTCTAGCTGGATGCTTGTCACAAAGGGTCACACGTAAATGCTCTGGGAGGCCAGTTGTGAGGATTCTGGTACTCAGCAATAGGGATTAGATCAGAAATTCTTTACTTCCATAAAGCATAATAATCTCTTCATTTTTTTCCTGAAAACACAGTCCTCCTAAACCATCTTTAGTTTTCCCACTTGTGATGAAGACCCATGAACACGAAATGTTTGTGTTCAGTTTTTACCTAAGAAAAGTGAGCACAAGGCCCCAGAGACTTACAGGGTAGCGTGACAGGCAACTACAGAGGTGTGCACTCTGCACTCCAACAGGAGCAGCCTCAGCTCCGTCCAGCCAGGTGTTACCATGGAGAGAGTGATGCCACTTTGGTCAGATTCCAGTATTTTCTGCGCCATCTCTCAATTTATAAATATTGAAAAGAATTTTAAAATGTTAAAATGCTAAGTCAGAAATTGCTGCATTGGTCCCAGTGAAACAGAGCAATGGCCCTGACTAAGCACACGGGTCACAAGGTTCAACCCTTGCTGCCCTAGAGGATGCACAATTCCATGTTTTCAGCTCTTTTTCCATACTGCTCTAGTTCTGGGAGAAAAACAAACAAGATTATAGTTAGAGGTCTTCTTTCCCCAATCATTCAAATACCCCTTTGAAAAAAGAAAACTGGTGTTCTCTTCTAAACAGCGATCCTCCGAAGGATTCCCTAAGATATATGAGTTCGCTGTTTTTCACTTAGTACTGAAGGCTTAAGGGGTTTTGGGTGTTCTTTCTCTTGTTTTCCATTTGGCATGCACTACTTATGCTTTAAAAAACATTAAAGTGACATCCGGTGAGAAAAAGTTACTGAAGCCTTAAAGTTGGTTAATATCAATTACATTCCCTTGTCTAATAACCCATGCCTGGGAAACACAACTTGTTTGTTATAAATACCCAATGCCAAGTCAAGAATAAACAGCTCTTTGTTTCTGTCTGTATTTACACCATCACTTTAACTACTTTGACCCTTCTCAGGGAGGTAATGAAGAGCTGGGTGCCAGTGATGTTGATAAACTGTGGCAATTTCTGCATTGTATCCTTATAGTTGCCTCTGTTCTAGCCTCCATTATTTAAATTGCTAGTCATTACAGTCATGCTATTAACTGGAAATGCAACAAGATGACACATAAGAACGGGGCCAGCAGGACACTGTTAGCCCTTCTTATCGAGTGCCACATTCTGAGATGGGGAGCAGCAGGCATAAAAAGGAAGCACACAAAGCAACCTCCTAAGGCTTGAATACTCGTGAATTCTTTGCAGTGCTAGGAGGGTGATTTTGAGTTCCTACTTGCCATGTTTTTTTGCACATTAGTCTAATATCACAGATAATGTTCAGGGCTTTAAAAGTTTAATGCTGTATTATTTACTAAAGTAGAGACTATCAAAGCATATCATAGGTGGTTTGTTCTTCCACTTCAGGATCAGATGCAAAAGAATAAGGAAATAGGAGGTTGGGATATGCGATCTGAATAAAGTGCTTATCCAGTCACTTGACTCTTATAAATATCATTTTTAGAAAAGTACATATTTTATTATGCAGAGCCCCAATAGGCCAAGGAGCCTGTCAGTCTTCATTACTTGATTAAGACTCACAGTTAATGTAGGCCTTGCATATTCTGGTAGCAAATACTTTCTTTTGATCTGACAGCATGCACTGCAAGCATCCTAATCTATCTGGGGAACTTCTTACAAAAACATGGCAACTGGCCAGTTGTTCAAGACCCACAGAGGGGTCGGGGGGGATTCTTTGTTATTTAAGATTTTTTTGTAAGACCTAGAATTCCTTTTCTGCCAGATGTAATCTAAGGCAGCACACAGCTTTCCTCAGAAAACTTTGCCCATCATTTTTGGGCCTTTCTATTACCTGTAGAGAAATTGAGTACCATGTGTGTGTATTGGAAAAAGGAGAAAGTTCTCTTTACTTCTTTCTTGTTGTTGTCCCTATGCACTACATGTACACATAAAAAGCAAGTATACATAATGTATTATATAATATATATTTATAAATACATATAATATGTATTTTCAGGGAGAAAGGAGTGAAGACATATTTATTGAACTTTGCTGTGTGACCTGGAGTTGGCAACTTGCTTTCTGTAGGATATGTTCAGATGGAAGTAACAGATATCTAGTTAAACTGACTTAAACAAAAATGTTAAAAGTAGATAAAAACAAAGCTAGGCAACAGTGTAGCACTGGTGAGAACCAAAATTCTTTTCACTGGTTTTTGTTTTCCGACCCTCTTTCAAGCAGCATTTTTCTTCATAGGCTTGTCCTCTTAGGGTTCCAGGTTGGCTACTGTGCTTTCAGACTGTCTTAGTTATTTTTCTCATTGCTGAGACAAAATAATCAATACTCAAAGTTGAAAGAGGAAAGGTTTATTTGGCTCACAGTTTGTCGAGGTTTTAGCCCATAATTGGCTGGCTCCAAGGCAGGGTGGCATAGCAGACAGGTATAGCAGAAGGGAAACAGTTCATGGAGGGCAGAAGGTAGCAAAGCAACAAGGGACAACCACAACTCTTTCTATCCCTTATATCTTATTCAGACTACTTAGGGCAGGTAGCACTCACACCCTTCATCATAGTGCCTTTGATCTTAGTGTGGCACCATGAATCAATTCCAGTGTCACACACTGTAGATCTAGTCACTTCTGAAAAAGCCCCACCAATGAGCACGTGGGGCTTTGGCGGGAACATCTAGACACAAGCCATAGCACAGACATCCTTAGATACCAGTATCTGAAGGCCAGAAACAAGAAAGAATACCCATCCTCCCATGCATCCTTTGATTTCTTAAATATGAAGAAAATATTGTCTGAAGCCATCCAATTCTCCCTCCCAGCTGATTGGCCAGAGTTTCAAGCCATCCCCTAAAACAACCCTTTGCAAGAGGAATAGAGTTGCTAGGCTTGCTCTCCTCTAGTGAGACCATAAGCCCTTAGGGCAGGGTCCTGCTTCTTGTTCTTGGGTATGGGATTTGAGCAGTCAAAATCTGAACAAAACCACTAAGTTGGGTCCTATTTGGAAGGAAGGAGAAGAACGTGTAACTGTTGGATAGGAACTCAACACTTATTCATTTACTTTTCCTAGCAACTGTTACCAGAGCTCCATCCAGAGAGGTGAATGATCTTAACCTGAGACATAGAGCTAAAGGTAGACAGAGTTTAAATCCAAAAGATTCAGACTGTAAGGCCTTGGATCTTGGAAGAGACCAAACAAGGAGGGAGATATCCAAAAGCAGAGTGATGGTGTCACTGGAATGCTCAAGGAGAACAGTAATGGGTTGGTTCATTTAGCCTACAAATTGGTAATGATGTTATATTTTTTGATTATAAAATAACATAGGCATTGATACAATTTAGAAAATGTAGAATAATATAAGAAATAAAATATCCCTAGTAATTTCATTATTTAGCCATAACCACTAGTAATGTTTTGGAATATTTCCTTTTCATCTTTCTGTACACATTCTGCTTCAACATTCAAAAAAATTATTCATCACTTTCTCTGTAAAATAATATGCCAATATATAAATATATACAAATAGGAATTGGAAACATATTGAGTTCCTATCCAACAGCATGGACTATTTTATGTATTGCTGTTCCATTTAACTTTATATTATGCCTATGTTGTGTATTCTTTTGGAAATTTATTCTTCTGAAACATTTTTAATGACTGCTTAGCCACCCAGTTTAGAGATAACAGAATGTATTAGACAAGGCCAGGATTTAGCTCAGTGGTTTCGCCGCCTGCTGTGCAAGCGCAGGGACCCGAGTTCGATCCCTGGTACCAAAAAAAAAAGTATCAGACAAGCCCTCATTTGTTTTTCCCCTTTCTCCTTATGGGAAATAACACGGTAAGTCAGCATCCATATATGATATTTATTCAAGCACACTTTCATTATTTCCTTGGAATACAGTCTTTGAAAGTATAGGTTAAGGAATGAGCATTTTAAAGCTGTGAACATTTGAAGCATGTTGCCAGTTTGCAGCCCAGATATGTCATATGGCCTGCCTTCCTGACAACAATGTGTGAGAGTGCTTTGGCTTTTTCTTGATAGCTTTTGGCTAGAAATATATTTTTTCTTTTCTTTGTCATTTACAGAGTTTTGGAAGTCTTATATTAAGGCTGTGTATTGCACAGACAAATTATTGCTATGACCCATTTGCATTCTCTTAAGGGGATTGCTGAGAGTTCATTATGCTTCTCATATTAATTGTACAAGGCCAAAATGGAATCTCATATCTTATAAGATATTGAGAAAGATCATAACAACTTGTGTTAAAGTGATGTTTGACTTTGTATCTGTATGAAAATTGAAATAAAAACCTACATAAGTGCTAGTGCATTGTTAAAATGTTCAGATAAATTATTTGGTTCATAAATAAATAATTTTAACTTTTATGATAATGGAGAAGAGGAAAGGTGATTATGAGACTTTCTGAATATGCCAGTAATTCATTGTCTTGCAGCCAAGGTAAACAGCACCATGAATTAAATGACAGAACGGTGGTTGACTGGCCCCTTCATCTTAGGACTGGGTACTTGTTAGGGAAGCATGAAAACTGGTGCTATCTACTCTGTGTTGCTGAAGAGGAGATTCCTTAAAAGGGTTCCTGGAAAAAGGCAATTGGCAATTGTGGAGCCCTTGTTGGTATCATAGAGAATACAGGAGGATCATGTGCATAATTCCTTTTTCCATCTTCCTGGATAGGGCTGGGGAGATTGCTTTGGATCACAACAGTTTACAAAGACAAAGATTAATTAGAGGTATCTGAGACATGCAAATTTCCAAACAAGACTGTCCATCTCAGCAGAGGTTTTTAATGAGTGATTTTCATTGGCTTCCCAAATGTTTTCAGTGACCCTATACAAAACTAGAGTAGAAGGCACAGAATGTTGAATAACTTCCTATTCTCTGAACTTCACTTTGTTCTCTGGGCTTGATTCTGTAGTACTCATCTTACTACCTCATGCATCGACATACTGAAGCCTTCCTTTTAATGCCAAAATTTATTCATTCATTTACACACGGAACATTTATTGGCTAAGTTCTGTGTGTCTGCTATCATGCCAATGAAAATGTCCATTTCCTACCTGGGTTACTTGATCAACTTGTATAGCCGTAATAGTCTGCACTTAAATTTGTCTGAAAAATCTGTATTTTGAAGAGTACTGTTTTCATACTTCTTTGATATTTACCAGCATTCCTCCTGAACATCTACGATGAGTGAGGCACTGTGTTAAATTTTGAGCATAAAGATTAAAGTCATACAGTGGTGGTAGGAAAGGATGGTGTTGTTGAGTGTGCAATTGGATAGTACTCCCCTGCCATCCAGGCCATCTCTTCTTTTTAAATCTTTGAAGACACTCCCTTAATTTAGTTGGGAAGGAGTTACAATATAGACAGGGCTTTCTCACTGTGTTTAGCAACTGTGTACCCTAAAAGGCTCAGGAAAACCGAGTTGCTGCCTTTAGTAAGAGTCCCTAACAATGGCTGCACTTGGAGAATGTGAGAAAAAACCAGAGTGTTCTTATGCACCAGACTAATTACATCGGAATATCTTGGCTATGCAACCTAGCAATGCAGGCATCAGTTTATTTTCAATAAATTTTATTAGTACATTTTAGATACACATAATGATCACTTTCATCATTGGGAGTTTGTATGTTTATTTATTTATTATTTGTCTGTTCATTGTTTTTGCCCATACCAACAAATTGATACATCCCCAGCCATTTTTTATCTTTCGAGAGAAGGTTTCACTTAGTCTCTAAATTGCCTAGCCTTGGCTGGAATTTGAGATCCTCTTACCTCAGTTTTCCGGAATGCTGGGATTACAGGCATGCACCCAGCCATGTCTTTATAAAATATCCTGAGCTGATTCCAATATGCTGCCAAAAATGAGAAGCAGCAACCTAAAAAGTGAAGGGGCGTTAATTTGCCACCTTTTACCTGGTGGAGCAACCTTACTCAACTGCATTTTCTAGCAAGCCCATGAGAAAACAGTCCATGGCTAGATGGTTTTGAGAAACTCTGTCCTTCTCGGAAATGTATAGCATATACTTGTATTTTATAGGTCCTGAAGAATCTTACCATAACAAAAAGAAAAATCTTGAATTTTAGTAAAATTTTCATTCTTTTGTTTTTTAATCTAAGCTTGGTATGTGATCTCTGACTCTGTCTCTCGTTTTCCATCAAGAGTTTCACTGAATACATTCAAGAAATGGCTAGATTGTGTTAAGAGTTGCTTATTTACTTTGGAAATGTCTTCACTGTTTTGTTTTTCTGCTCTTGGGATTTTCTGTGCTTTTTTGTGTTATGTTTTGAATAGGTGTGGGCCATTGACTGATGAAGTAAAATGACAAGGTTTTGTGGACTTGTTCAAACACTGTAAAATGAGGTTGCACTGTGGAAGACTGGTAGCTTTCTCATTTGCTGTAGTGATGGTTCTCAAAGTGTGATCCATGAACTGGAAGCATCAGAGTGAATTGGGGCAGAAAGCAGAATTATTCCCTCCCCCTGCAGCAATGTCTATAATCAAATCCCCAGAATCTGTGAGTATGGTATTTTACTTGACAAAAGGACCATGCATATGTGATTAAGATTACGTACCATGAAATGAGAATCAGTGTAGATTATCCAAGTAGGCCCAATTTAGTCACATGAACTCTTAAAATCAAAGAACTTGTTCCAGGCTGCAGTCAGAGACTTGATGATAGGAGAGGCAGATGAAATTCAAAGCATGAAAAGAACCCAACCCCTCAGACTTGAGGATGGAAGGGAGTGGTCAACATGCCTAGAAATGTATGTGGCCTTTAGAATTTAAGAATGATTTTAAACCTGAAAGGCAGTAAGGAAATAAGGACTCTAGAATTCTGCAACAACCTGAATGAGCAAGGCAACAAACAAATTTTCCTCTGGAGCCTACAGAAAGGAATGCAGCCTGCCTCCACTTTGATTTTAGCCTGCCGAGTCAGTCCTGCTGCCAAAAAGTAGTAAGGTAATAATTTGTGTTATTTTAACTTCCTAATTCTGGTAATTTGTTCCAGCAGTAACAGAAAACTAATAAATCTGGGAACTTGTTGAAATGTAAATTTTAGGGTTCAACCAGACCTAACTGAATAAAAAAAAGCCTCTGTAGTCTATTTGTTTTTTTGGTTTTTTTTTTTGGTACCAGGGATCGAACTCAGGACCTTGCACTTGTGAGGCAGGTATGGTGCCACTGAGCTACATTCCCTGGCCCTCTGTAGTCTTTTAATGGATGCTCCAGGTGATTCTAACATGTTAAAGTCTAAGAACTACTGTCAAATAATAATACAATCCCCAGACATTAAGTAGGAATATAGGACAAAGATTGTATTTTTTTCTTTCTTTGTATCTGGGTTTAGCCAGGGGCCTAATTTCTGGTTCACCAGGCTGTATAGTGAAAGAGGTTAGAAAAGGGCTTGAAAGATTGGCCTGGACCAACTCTGGGGAGATCACCTTTGAGCTCTTGAAGTATCCTGTAGGGCAAGGGTGTCCCTTGTTTACCTGAGGCTTTGGGCCTTGTCCCATAGTTTATACTGACAAGGTGATTTATGGCAAATGCCTGTTTCTGTTTGCCTGAGGCCCTGGGCCATGCTGCTGCAATTTGACCTCTGGGAGGCCTGAAGACTGGTAGTTACACTTCATTTCTATGTGATCAGATTCCAAAAAAACAAACCGAAACCAAACAAAATCTGTGGACATCAAGGCTGGGGTGAGTTTCTCAAGTCAGTACTTTGTTGTCATACATAATTTCTTGGAAGAAGTAACAACTATCTGAGTGACTGCACTGGTAGAGGACAACTGCAGGCTTGTGCTTGCTTTCTCTTAGATTTTTCTCTAGGTACCATTCCCCTTTGTTAATTTGAATCTGTATTCGTTGTAACAAACCATTCCTCCAGCACGTAACTTTTCTAGGCTGTATGTCACTGTAGTGAATCATCAAACCTAAGCATCACCATGAGGTCTTCTGATACCCAGATGTAAGCAGAAGCTTTCTGAGCAACTTTCTGGACGTTTTCATGAAGCAGATGCACCATACCACATTGGCCCCATCTAATTTCAGTGCAGCTGTGACAGGCACTACCCTATGCTCCCAGGGTCCTTGAGCTCTGCTGAGCCATAATTTTTTGGTTAGGTTTCACTCTAAAGCTGAAGAAGACCTCTCAGCCTATGCATGGGCTTGGGTGAGAAGTAGTGCCTTCAGGGCATTGCTCAGCCATTGGGGGCAGGTCTGGTAAATTTTGTCACCCTTTTGTCAATTACAAGCACAGTAGTGAGGTGCGTTCTGTACAGTCCTGGGATGGTGCCTGGGGGATCAATAATACCATGTTTTATTGGACATTCCTGTTTTCTTTCAGTTCTTACCCTTGTTTCCTGTCACCTTCCAGGTTAGCTACCTCAAACCTATGCCTTTGATCCTTGTCTCAGCTCTTTTTTCAGGGCTGCCCAACCTAGGAGAACCTTTAAAGATACAGGTTATCAGAGCTTCCTTCCTCTTTGCTGTGAACTGGGTTGCAGACCTTATGGGTTGTTAGTGGCTTTTGACTATGTTAAGAAAAGCTTTTCTCTGGGAGAGAGAAGTGGTAAATTGGAAGGCATCTGGGTCTGTATTGAATTTATAGACTTCTGACTTCCAGTGTTGTTAATTAAGAGATTAAAATTTCTGTTTAACCCACTGTTCATTTATGGAGGAGGGGATGTAAAAGGGTGGCTCACATGTAACTTAACTAATTCCCACTACTGCAGCAGGTACTGGCTATATGAGACTTGGGTTTATCATTAAGTTGAATTAAATGTTCCCTGACCTTTGTCATCACAGTGATTAAGGATTGATTGTTTGAGGGGTAAACATGTTATTTTGTGGAAAGGGCAATAGACTGGCATCAAGCAGCTTGGGCTCTGTGTTTACCCCTAAGGGTTGTGTGTATTAAGTGTTCTTGGATTGACTTCTTGATCTCAGGGTCTCTCTTGATTTTTACATGCCATGATTCTATGACTTTGAAGTACTGTAAAGTACACTTGGAGAAATAAAACAGCCAAGTCATTATGAAATGTAAATGTAGGGACACCATCTTTAACTTTGTATTTTTAAATTTCCTTGTGATAAAATGATGGGCATATCATACTAAACGTGTGTGTGTGTGTGTGTGTGTGTTAAAATGACTTAAGAGGTAGAAGCCCCTTTAGGCATTGTTAAAGTTGATGATAGCACTTACTGTGAAGACTCAAACTTTCCATGAACGTTGGGAAATGTTTATAGACTCTTCACCTGACAGTGATTCTTTAGGCTGATAGGATCCTTCACATGTTCTTTTCCTGTGCCTGCGTGGTATCCAATCAGTCTGTATAATGGAACAGGCCAGAGGACAGGGAGTTATGCTCCAGGACAGTCTTTGCTTTGTCATTTAGCGCTGCATGCAGAAAACCACAATTAATGTGATCAGGGAATGATAGAAGTTGGCAGTGTAATGAACCTGGGATTGTTAGATAGCCCAGATAGCCACTGTGACCTTTGCTGGATGGAAAGTGTCAAACTTGGGCACATGCATATCAGTTGTGGATAAAGACCCCCTTTGGGGAGTCACAGGGTCATGAATTTTATCTCTAGGCAGCATATATGCAGTTGCCTGGCAACTGTGAGAGCAGTTTAGTCCTTGTTGTATGATCCTGTGAAGGATTTCATCCATCTTAAAAAGCTAACAGTATAATTTAAATTTTTGAAGCAGAGTGTGGGGGTTCTCAGGTGGCAGAGCCTTATCTCACATCTACTTACAGACTCTAACTGCATAAACTTGATGTTGCCGAAGTTTTCCTGCATTAGGTTTGCTGCAAACAAAAGGCAGAACTCTGTCGTGAGGTTATAAGAGAGATCCTTTTTTGGAATATATTCAGTACTAAGTCTTAGAAAATTCATGCATCAGTGTTCTAAAACAAGGAACTTACTGTCTTCATACAAGAAATGTTAAGATAAGTAACCTCAGGGTCAAGGAAGCTGCTCAGGCAGCATTCAAGCTCCTCTTTCCTTGCTCCCTTTGCCCCGTTGCTGGTGTGCTGGTCTCATCCCCACAAAATGGCTCCTTCAGCCTTTGATACCACAGCGTTCCAGATCAGCATCCAACATGCGATACGAGGCAAAGAGACAAAAGCAGTCTTCTTGGGTGGGCCTTTTCCTTTCAGGAAAGAACATCTTTTTAAAAAAATTTCTTAGATGTCTTTTTATTTCTCTTTAATTAGAACTGGATGACATATGCATCACTTGTCAGTGACAAAGGAAAATTCACATGCTTTCACTGGCTGTTGCCAGTCAAAATTTAGCATCTCGAAATGGGGTGGACCTATCCTTGTTGAGCACATTACCACCTTCCAACCACATGAGAAAGATCAAGAGTACTGTCCCTTGTTAGCCAGCATGAGGGGCCGATGGCTGCCAGGAGGGCATCTCTGTGCTGCTGTATCTCTTCTCATGCCAATGCTTAGGTGTGGAGGTCATAGTTACATACACCCTCAAAATGTTTTTAAAACATAGAAATTAGAATTTAGGTATAGGAATATTTTGCACTAAAATTGTATTTTTCACTTCTACTGAAAAAATTTCAGTGATCTGGCAGCATTTTAGTTGCATTGTGAATATGCAAGTATTTAGCTCAAGGAATTGCCTTCTTCTGAAGGGGTGTGTGTTTCAGTTCAACATGCTCTGCACCACTTTTCACACACTTGGTCCTCTTCCTCATGCGTGTTACCTTCTGGACCCAGTGGACATTTGTGTTTGTGAACTCTGGTCTCTGGATCCTTTTAAAGTTACATTCAGATATTATGAAACAAGAGATTTATAACTAGTATACTAACTACCACATTCTCTTTCAACCTTATGTTTGGATTTCTTTTGCTCTTCTGGTATTTGCTTTTTTATTTTATGCTTGTGGGAGCGAGTATAGTACAGTGGTGAAGAGCATGGCTCTTAACATAATATGAAAGTTATTAGAGCCCTGGGGATGTCACTTTCTAACTTATGGTCTTATTTTCACATCTTTAATACTATAATGGGAACTACTTCCTGGGGCTGATTTGAGAATTAGCAGAGTGCTTGGTTCACCTAATATTTTTTTTTTTTTTTTTTTTTTTTTTTTTTGGTACTGGGGATCTCGGGTCCTTGTGCTTGTGCAGCAGGCGGCGAAACCACTGAGCTAAATCCCCGGCCCAGTTCACCTAATATTAATCTTGATGCACATGGTGATAATGAAGAAGGTGATGTCTCTCTGAGTCTGTGTTACTAACATAAGTTAGTCCTTTGAGATACCATTTTGCAACACAAAACACAGCATTTTCAGTGAGTGTAGCTGATGGATGGCAACCATATATATTCCGAGGAATTAGAAGAGGCTCTTTTGAGTGACCATGCTTGAGGGGCAGTAACCACCTGGAATAATTTTTTCCACTCTTTTCAAGATAGAATCAGATCCAACTGATTCATGCCTCCAGGTGACTTATACACTGGCCAGGAATTCACTCCTGCACTCAAGATTTATTCATTTCTATTCAGACTGGGGCATATTCTACATTTATGCTGTCAAAAATGAAGTGCATATTTTAGTTAATGCCTGGGGACATAAGAGACAATTCTTGACATCTCTAGTGACCTTGGAGAGTCATAATTTCCCCACCAAAAAGCCTTTTCATTCCATTTTTATTTTGGGGTCTATGTTCCATGAGATCCACCCATCTGTAACTCAATCTAGAAAGAACTGGAGGTCACTGCATAAATGAGTCTAATTAGAAGGCTTGTTAAGAGAGGCAAAACCACATTGAGTTGGGAGTTTCTTTATTTCCTTCTTAAGACCTGTCAAGTAGATTCTAGTCAATTAGGAAGCCCAAAGGGGACCTTTGGGAGCTCATTATAACCCCAGTTTTAATAATTAAATTAAAAACCATTTGCTTGGATAAGTACTATGGGCAAAAATGTGTGGAATATAGGTGCATGTCCCTTTGTGGATATAAGTCAATGTAGTAAACTTTAGAATGGGCAATTTGGAACCATCAACTATAGATAGAAACTTTTTGACCCAGAAATTACTTGAAATGCCTAGCAAAATACTCTCTAGATAATCTGACTACATATACAATGAAGTTCATTGCAGCATTGTTATATAGTAGTGAGAAATTAAAAGTAAGTTAAACATCCAATAAGGAGTAAATTCAGTATTATGTTTCTATATATTGATATTGTTCTGCAGCCATTGAAAAAGCACCCCATATATCTGTATGAATTGACATGAAAAGACAGCAAGCATGTGGTGGAACAGTATGTTTTATATAAATGCAGTGGTGCCCAGTTCACAAACTTAATTTGTTCTGCGATTTTACATTTGTATTTGTGAGGGAAAGATGACCACGGTCATGTTCATCACCCAGTGCAGAGTTTGCGAATGCTTTTGTTTAAGAACCAAGTTGTTCACAAACAAAAGTGTTTGCAAACCGAGGTCCCACTGTATATATAACAGTGTATGTCTATATGCAAAAACAAATATATGCATAATTGTTAATACTGGTTTCCTTGGGGAGTAAAATTGTAAGACTATGAAGGTAGGGCCGGGGATTTAGCTCAGTGGGTTCTCTGCCTGCTACGCAAGCACAAGGACCCGAGTTCGATCCCCCGTACCAAAAAAACAAAACAAAAACAAAACAAGACCATGAAGGTAAAGGAATTGGATGGAAGGGGTGGAGGCAAAATTTAATCCTTAATTTAAATCCTTTTGTACACATCCTATTACAACACATACCTATAACTAGTGTTTTACATTTGTGAACCTGTAATGGAAACATAGCTAGGGAGTTGTAATGTTTCCTCTGAGCAATGGTGTTCTGGGTGCTTCAGAGAGGAAGTTTGAAAGCCATGTTGCTGAAACTCAAACCCTGGCTGCCTTGCTGTCTAGCAAGTCCATGAACTTCTCTAGGCCTTGGTTATTTCAACTGTAACAAAGGATAGTGATACCTCCTGTCTTACTTACTTTTCTCATGCTGAGACAAAATACTTGACAACCAAAGTTAAAGGAGGAAAGGTCTATTTTAGCTCACAGTTTGTAGAGGTTTCAGTCCATAGTTGGGTAGCACAGGAGAAGGGCATTGCAGAGGAGAAACAGTTCATGGTGAGCAAAAGGCAGGAAGGCAGCAAAGAATCAAAGAAGCAGCAAGTGATAAACAGCGACCCCCTTTCTTTCCCTTGTATTTTATCCAGGCTGCCTACCCTTAGACCAGGTAGCACTCACACCGAGGATGGGATAGCCTTAATCCTAGCATCTCACCTTGAGTCAGTCCCAGCGGCACATTTTTGATCCCAGCAGCACACATCCTACGTCCAGACACCTCTGAAAATCTCTACCTGTGACCACATGAGGCTTTGGGGGGACATCTACATACAAGACATAACATCTCCCTTACAAACAAAGATTGAACAAACAACGATATGTGTACCATCTTGCAATAACATTAGCTCTTACTGTTAATTTACTGCAAGTTTATAAAAATGCAAAAATAACTGAAATTAATTAAAACATTTCCTTAGGGATCTGGAGTGTAGGAATTTATGCTATGCAATGAAATTCCTTTGATATGACATAACATATATATATATATATTTTAAAACTAAAGATATGAAAGGAAACAAATGATAAGGCTGGGAAACACAGAGACCCTTACCTGAAAGTGAGGCACAAAGTCACTGGCCATGAACCAAACGTGTGTCATAATGGGAACATAAAACAAACTGGCTGAAACTTGTAGATCTTCAGAATAAAAAAGGAAAGAAAAGAGCAGGTAGCAGATGTTCAATAACTTCCTAAATGTTTCATAAACATCAGTCATTTCACTCTTCTTCCCAGGTATCTTACCAATTCTTCATCTTATCTCCTCTCTTCTGACAATAAGACCTGTATTTGATCCAGATTTTGTCACTTTATGGGACAACTGATGTCACAATAATGTATAGCTCACTGAAGAGCTGGAACATTCTGCGGAATATTGAACAGTCACTTGGAAATGGAAGAGACACTTAAGGATGAATACAATAAAAAGATACTATGTATGAATTAGCAGGGGTGGGACATAAACAAGCGTTTGGAGGGGAATGCTGAGGATGAGAGGAGAGCTTCACCTCCGGTCCATACAAAGCTTTAAGAGGTTGTGAGTTGCAGAATCCTCCTCTGTGGTTACTTTGATGAAAGCCGGCCAGGCTGCAAGAACAGTGACTGATTGACACCGACAGTATTCCATCTGGAGCTTAATCTGTCCCCATACATCTGTGACAGTGGTGTGTCTTTCTTCCAGAGCAGGTTTATATCATTCCAAAGGAGGAAGCCAGAGTTCTAGTCATTAGTCGCACATCTGGGCCACAGGGCAGTTTCAGAGCACCACCTTAGTGCTGTCTTTGCTTGCAGCTGGAGAGGAGGTGATGGCCCATAACGTGGTTCCTAATACGGAGTATACACAGAAGACGGGGGAGGCTGCAGCAGCAAGGCACTGCTAGCAAACAGCTTCAGCTGCAGGGTGCTTCCCTTTTGCTACTGCTGTTTTTCTCAGAGTTCACAGAGGCCTCTCCTGATTGACTGTCTTCACTGTGGTTCATTGGGGTGCTGGGCAGCCTGTGCAGCTATACTAAGGGCAGAGCTTTGCAGTTGTTTCCTGCCCTCACAGTCCTTATGCTGGTGTCTCTATGCCTCAAGGACAGTTGTCTGTTGTTTTATTTACAGCAGATTTAGGGGACCTGGAAATTCCTTGAAATATTTAAGGTCTCTGTTTCCTCTTACTTCAGAGAATGTGTGGCTGTTTACAAATGAAAATGTTTCTTCAATAGGATCGTTTGAGAAAAAGGATAAACTATAACTGAGACTCTCTTTAAAAAGAAAAATGAACCAGGAATGGGTATTCCTAGGTATCCAATATTATAACTAGTAATCCAAAATTAACTTTTTTTCTTCAGTTTGGGGGTATTCAATTTGCTTCAGTGCTTTCTGGCAAAAAGAAAAAAAAAAGAAGAAGAGGAAGAAGAAGAAGAGGAGGAAGGAGAAGGCCACATTGAATGAAAGGCTTTTGTTATTTGACAAAAGCAAAGCATCTTCTTTTTTTGGAATTAAATTCATGTGTGAATTAATTTAGTTAGCTGCGGTTGATGGGACATTGTGTAGAATTTTGAGCAGTATTTTCAAATTATGTTTCATTCATGAAAGTTATAACACTGTACAAATGGATGATTTTTAAAAAACTGACTTTGTATTAGTAGCAGCCTAACAATAAATTGTCGTATCGAGAGATGCTTAGTAAGGGGATGAAACTCTGCAGTTTTCTAAAGCTAGAAGTTGGAGAACCAGGAAGAATAAACAAGTATGTGACCAGCAGTTTCCAGAGTGTCTCTTTGTTGGATTCAGGAAGTTCATGCGCCTAGAGAAATCATGTTGTTGGTGATTAAGAACGTGGATTCTGGACCCAGACTGCTGGATCCAAATCCTGACTATCATGTATGAGCTCATGTCCTGGGGCAAGTCCTTCTGTTTCTCTGGGCCTTGTTTGTTAATCTGTAAAACAGGGCAAATAATGGCTATACCCCTGTAAAGTGGTTGGATTATACTCTGTACATCCACCCATGTGGGAGGTGAGTGAGAGTAATATTATATCAAGGATAATCTTGAGTATGCTTAATTTGTATATATGATAAATCATCAGAAAGCATCAGGGAGTATGTTCAATATGGAGGCATTGTTCCAAAGCTGTAGAGTTGAGTGAAATGGTCTGTGGAGATTTGTGCTTATATAATCATAGACCTACCACATCTTAAAAATTGTGGTTCTCCTTTGTGAGGTACATGCTAAATGCCAGGTAGCATTCTAAGTGCTCTATGAGAATTATCTCCTTGGAAACCTTTTAATGTCGGTATAGTACAGTTAGAAGCAAAGGAGCTGAGTGAGTTATTGTCACCCTTTCATTTCAGCTATGAACATGACATACCCAAATGATTATCCATATTTAAGCTTAGGAAGTCGAGATGCTCCAGGTGTCAGATCATAGAGACCAGTGAGAGCTGGAATGGGAGGCGTCCCGAGTCAGAGGTATCTGACCCTTTAAATGCTGGAAGCCTGAGTTATCAGGGATTCACCTTCCTCCTCCTTTTTCCTTTGCCCTTCTGCCTGTACCTGCTGCTACTCTCCCATGATCTTCAATAAACATAGCTACTTACTACGTTCTATGAGGTATACGCTTGGCAATTCTTTCATACACAACACTCTGGACTATTTTTTGCCCATTCAACTGTAACAGGTATATTATTTTATTTTATTTTATTTTATTTTATTTTATTTTATTTTATTTTATGTTCTGGGGTATTGTAGAACTTTCTCATGTTTCAGAGCTGATCTCTATGGGAAGGAGATGGTTCCTGAACTCCCATCAGTTTGATTGTAGTTGCCCGCTCTCAGGTACGGTACTTTAGTTATGTTTATAAGGTTGTAGGGCCCAAAGAGCCTTCCCCACCGATCGCTTGAGTGTTTCAGATGGCTGTCCTGATTTTTTGTTCATTTTTCCTGGCATAGCCTAGTGTTGTGAGTGAGACCTTTCTGTGCAGGGGAAATACATTTAGCCAGGTCTGTTTTGTGTTTAAGGGTGCTTGACTCTTCGTCTGGCTCTTTGTTTAATCTGCCACTGGAGTGCGGGAACCTTCCGTTGGCAGTGTCTTCACCTGCTCTCTTCCCCTGTGTATTTCTCTCTGTTGAATGCTCCAGAAGGGCAGATGTTCTAAAGGAGACTTAACCTACATGTTATAGAAGTTATGGCCTTTCTGTTCCTAGGTACACAGAGAAGAAAGGTTGCAGGCATTAGGAATATCCGATTTGCGATTTTTTTTTTTCCTACCTCACACATTCATTCACCTCCTTATTTTTCCTGTACTTACTGTGTGGTTCATTGGAAATCACCAACAGCTGTTACCTGGTGATGGTTCTGGAAAACAAAGATGATTCCCACCGCTACTTTACCTTGAGTAACATATGGATGCCATATAAAGGAAAAAAAATTCAAATGAACCCCCAGTGTTCACTTAATTTTTTTTGATTGGGTTACTGAAATGTAAAAATATAAAAACTAGGTATAAGCTTCTATGTATATAATTCTTAGACAAATGTGAAATGAGAACACATTTACAAATTAAATGCAATCAAAATGACAAAGCCAAAATCAAACTAGTGATGTTAATTTAACAGGATGGGAGCTATTGTTTTGTTCAAACAGAATCATCTCTGGAAATAACAAGGTGAGATGTCTGTCATGGCAGAGGTGTCGTATAGCTCGTCATGCCTGTATTCGCTGGGACAGTGTCATACTCAATTTCCCTAACATTTTCAGCTGTTGCTACTGGGGCATTTCGTTTATACCCCACCCCTATTCTGAGGATTTGGGGCATGAACACATTATTTAAGTATTAAATCTGCTTCTTTTATCTTTGGATTGTGAGAAGAGTATTACCTGATTACACTGCAATTCTATATCCAAAGTAAACCCACATGCAGGTGCTGTTGCCCGTATGTTAGGTGCCATGTGGCTGCTCCAGGATATATCAAGAACACTTTTAATAAATATTATCTACATAACACAAGTAAAAGGCCTCATCAGAACATTCACCAAGAACATGTCTAAAGACTCAGTGAAACAGAAGTGGTCAGTATTTCCCCCTTCTGTGGACAACATTTCTTTCCCCCTTACTAGAAGTGCTTTTGCAATGGAGTGTTTCATGTCTCACTCCCTCTGTTTATTCAGGTCATTGTTGAGAGTCATTGCTTTGAGAAGGTCCTTTCCTCTCACTTCCTTTCCAGAGTAGCCTCCCATCAGCTTGGCTCCTTCATCTGCCCTGTTTTTCTTCAGAGCGTCTATCACCACCTGGCATCATTGCTTGCTTGCTTTTTTTCTGTCTCCAGTGTTAGAAGGTAAGCTCTATTGACAATGGATTTAGATTTACTTACCATCGAATTCCCAGTGCCTAACATAGTAGCTAGCTGATAAAGATCTGGAACTAAGGAATAAAAGTCTTTGTTCTCCATATCTCTAATCCCAATCCCCACCTAGATAAGACTCATTTTAAAACCTGTCTCCACTTAAGCCTATATCTCCTTCCTCTGTCCCTGCTTGCAGCATCTGGAGTCTTTATTGGGACCCCTCTTATTATTTACTCCTGGGTATCTCCTAATATGTATTTTTATTAATTTGTATTTTCCCTGAGCTCCCTGAGAACAGCATCTGTGTTTGATTGACCTCCACAGTTCCCTTTCATGCAGGAATGTAATCATGCATATATCATTTGTTTCTGTTTCACCCTGTTCTGCAGAGTGGCTGGCACCTGTTAGGAGCTTGATGAGAGTGAATGGACAGCCAGTGGTTTAAAACACAGTAAGCTTTGGAGACTGAGTTCTCTATAGCCAACCTGTACTAATAATTCAGTTGAAGAAAGTGATTTTAGTTCAGCTGAGTTTTTCTGATCTCTGGTATGTGCAAGATCCTAGTTAGATGTTGTGGTGGCCTTTAGGTTCAGAAACTAGTGGAAAAGACAGATGGAGGGAGAGAGAGACAGACTGATATAATGTGTGTTTGTTCAGTTCACAAATGATACTTATTAAAACTATGCTTAGTACAACAACGGAAAGGAATGCAGGAGTGAGACAGTGCTGTGTGATGCTCCCTGATCTGAGACAAAATACTGAACAGCAAGAATATGTGACCCTTAAGCAGGGGCGCAGCAGGGGAATAATATATGCAAGGGGGCCTGAAGCATACCATGGTATAACGGAGGAACCCCAAAGTGTGCTGAGTGAGTGGGGCTCCAGAAGGCAGTTCCGTCTCTAGGTCTGCAGAGTTTCGTGGAGGGGTGTTTTGGCTGGGCCTTGAGAGATGACAGGTCACTGATCGGTCTGTGGAAGTGGAGGGGGTGATGTTGCTCACCAGGAGACCAGCATTTTCACAGGCCCGGAAGCAGCGTGTAGATAGGCCTTGGGAACAGTGCAGGGAGAGGAGTGGCTGAACACCAGGTTTGTAAGGAACCTGTCCAGCAGAATAAACATGGTGACGAAATACGGAAGTATGTGTGGGCCATGAGTCACACATTCAGAACATTTGTTGGTTGAAAATGAAAACTTGTTATGTTTAAAAGGTTAATAGTGTATACAGAATCAGCTAAGATAATTCTTAGCTGATGTTACTATTAACATTCCATCAATTAAAGATCTTTATCATTAGCACTGTATGTCAACCTTTTAAAACAACTTATCACATGGAATCACAGATACCTTTTTCAGGAAAAAAAATGAGATAATTTGTTAGAAAAACATTACAAATTATATTGAGTTGACATCACTCAATTACAGCTACATTACCAAATTACACCTGTTCAGCCCAGAGCTGGGAGAATTTATTAGCACAGCCTCCATTAGAGTTAATGGGAAATAGAGTTGCAAAGCTCTCTGAATCCATTGCATATTCTGGACAATGTGCTTTTCCTGTTGGGACTGCTCTTGGGGCTGCCTCCCCAAGGTGAGGTGTGCGGACCTTACTGCTCCTGGGGCTTGGGAGAACTACACCAAAATCACTTATTCACACAGGCTATGACATCAGCAGCCAGCTGTACTGACAGAGAGTGTTCAGACATTTGTTTTTCAGCCTGCAGGTGGGAGACCGTCTCCTCAGGCAGAGACACTGCAGCACCTCTCCTTCCCAGGGGTTGCTTACCTGTGGTTTAGTTTTCATTACCCAGCCATTATGCTCACTCTTCATAACCACCCCTGCTTATTGAGTTGGGACCTGTGCCAGTTTCTAATTGTTTCCTTCAAATTAAGTTTGGTCTGGATGCTTACTCTTGTCTAGTAATTTCTCTCCTTCATATTGTGCCCTTCTTGATCTCCCTCATTACTTTGTTGAGAAGACGTTCAAGTTGTGGCTTTGACCCATCAGGTCATACCAAGAGCACATGAGCTGTGCCTTAAAAAAATTAACTGGAATTTAGAGCACATTTTAAAAAATCCAAGAAGCATTGATTTCTTCTTCCCTCCTTTTTCTCCTCCCAGGACATATATTTTTTTTGTGTGTGTGAATGTATTGTGGGTGTCGCTTTTGTTATTTAACTGAGAACTTCTCAAGAGGCATGGCAGCTTGAAGAATTCCACGTGTCATCTTATATTTGAAATCTCTTAAGTATTTATTTTTCAGTTCTCCAACAGCTCCTCACCGTTCAGGATGGATTTGTGTCTTTCCCTGCTTAGGAGGGGTGGGGATGTGGAGACAGGAACAGGTACTTCTGGTCCCCTTTGCCTTTCTTCATCATGACTCAGTGGAATCCATTTCATAGTTTCACATCTTTCTTTGAACATTTATCAAAATAGCATAGCAGTTGTAGTATAAAGCAGCATAACATTTCAAATTTCTCTGTTTGAGTTTACTTTGGAACCCATACTTGGTATCTGTTATTTTGGTATCTGATATTTTTCAGATAAAGAAAAAGTTAATAGCCATCTTAATTTCAAACAATAACAGATTGCCTAGCATCTAGAGGCATGATCAGCCTCTCCACAGAGGAACCTTATTATAAAGAGTGTTCATTGTCGCACAAATCCAACAATATAGTGTAGCATAGCACTGCTGAAAGTGGTATCCTTGCCCTGGTGTCATTGTGTAACAAATTAAGCAAAGAAATTGGAAGTAAGGATTTAGGAACTCATGTACAATTTAACAGAGCAAACTTGTTGGTTGAATTTAATATCAAATTTGGACTTTTATTTTGAATGCCTATATTTTTAACTCATTTTTCCAGTGATTTGTTTCCACTGCATTTTGTAAACTTACCTGTCTGTAGGAGATTGGGGTGAAAAAAGTGAAACATCCTGATCCTTCTTCATAGGTCATATGTGAAACAGTGGTGTATTTAGGTTAAAAACACAAGCCTTAGTGTATGAGTGCTGGTTATGGTATTTTTTAGCTGTTTGACTTGGGCCAGATGCCAAGGGTGCCTAATCTCCTACTCTTTCTCCAGAAAATGTAAGGTGGTACTTATTTTGCAGGATGTGACCCAGATAAATTACAAGGATATTGTAACTTCAGCTGTAGGACCACCACATCAGAGTTCAGCCAACTTTTAGCAGCCCTGGAAAAGAACTTGAATGTGGTGCTTTGTGCATAGTAAGACTTTAAGCAGGATTTCTATATGCCTTATATCCTACATGAGGGATAGTAGGAAACAAAATACAACAATATCCTCATTTGGGGCATACTTTTATAAAACTCTCAGGTTATAAATTGGAAGGAAAACTTAATATTTAGGCTCCAATAAAAATCATTTGTCAAAGATTATATTTTTATTGATTTTCTCAATCTTACATCTTTTGATGGTCTGTAGAAATTACTGGAACATGTGTGTAGAAAGCACCTGCATGGGACAGATGTGCTCTCTCACTCTTCATTTGATGCCATGTGATTCTTGCCCTGTCTCATGAAGTTTTACTCTACTTTGGGAAAAGGGTCACACACAACAACTCGATAAATTTTCTCAGATTAGCATCCAGAACTTTGTGCAGAAAGGCTTTAGACCCCCCCCCCATCTTTGCATATATTATATTTCTTTTTTGGCTTAAAATTTGCATATTTATTATTCATGCAGGAAACATCCATTAAAAACAATCTGAGGGTCTGTCATTTGCCAACTCAGTGGCAGTTGCTGTAGCATCTACACAATAGAGGTGTTTTAGCCAGTGAAACATGTAAGCTAAAAATAACCCAACAATAATAGGAGGAAAAGCAAGGGATGCTTTGTAGGTATTTAGAATGTCTCATCATCATCAACATTTTTATTATCATTTTTTCTCCATATCTTTTTCTTCATAGATATCTACATATATTTTTTCACATTTTATTCTCTGAAATTGGGGTAGATCTCATAACTGATGGTCATAATTGATTTTAATCACTGTAGTTAGGTAGCATTTGGGACATAATTATTATGTTCTGCAGACGTGTGAATGTTGACAGGGTCAGTGCTCAAATTCACAGGATAGACAATTATGGATTGGAAGAAGAATCTCAGGAACGAACAGTATTGGAGCCTGCTTAGAAGGAATTCCTGTGCTCCGGATGTCACAAAAGATGGGAAGACATGGGCTGCAGTGATCTCCCCAAGTTTCCACCCCTGGACACGAAAGAGCTGCTTGTTCAATGCCTGACTCTAACCTTGTGCCTTAGAAATTTTAATTTGGAATATTTAAGATAAACAAAAAAGTAGAAATAATATAAATAACCATGTATACAATATCCAGCTTTGATAATTATCAATATTTTTCAATCTTATTTCAATGTTCCATTTTAATTTTTCCCCTTGTTTAATTTAAAACACATATTATATATGGATGTTTCTATCTTTCTAAGGAGGGAACTATAGATACTGGTAATTGTGAATGTTTTACATTTCTGATAGAGTAGTATCAAGAATAAGAAGTGTTGATTAAAAGTCATGGTCACACACAGGTAAAAGAATATCTAAAAGTATTGCTAATTAATAAATAAGCAAGAGATCCAAGTCTGGTTTTGTACAGGCTTCATACCCATCTCTTAGGAGGTGCGGACTCTGTACAGTACTGTCAGTTTTAATATGAAGGTACTGAACTTTGTTCTAGTGAGCTGTAAATTGAGTTGTATCATCCAGTGTCTAGCATGCATACCAGGGCAGAAAGAGGAAGTCCTAGGGCAGGAGGCTGTGCAGAAAAGGGCTGCCAATGAATCTGTATTATATTATGGATTTGTATACATGCTCCCTCCCTTCTGGGTCGAGGCTGGCCCTGGTCAGGTTGATTGGGCTCTGTGGGAAGGCAAATGTTAGCTTTTCGTGGCGAATGAAGTGTAAGTAGTCCTGTTGTATTGTTCCCATCAGGTTTGGATAATTATGACTGAATATGAATAAGATGCCCATGAAACCATTCTGACAGTATATACACCCTACTTCATGTGTAAATGCTTAATAGAAGCAACAGATCCACATACATCCCCTCTGACTCTAGCCCTTGGCCCACATGCAGTCTCCTTAATTCTACAGAATCCTCAATTTAGTTAAAGATCAATGATTAGAAAATTTTGTTGCCTTAGTTCAAACATGGAAAGATATTAATGTTAGAGTGTCTAAAAAGGGAGTGATAATTTTCTCACTGACATACATGCTATTTAATTAAAAAGTAGATAGTCTAACTTAGAAATTTACCTTCTTCTATAGGACTTAATAAAACCATTGCCATTACAGATAGGCAAATAAAGGGGCAGTCCATCAGTGTATCCATTTTTCCTAAATGGGTTTGTACAAAATGGGTTTTTCACTGATCCTACTGAGAGTACTTCCACCCCAACATATAAAGAAGTAAGAAGGCTGAGGAGTTCTCTGAACCTGTGAGGCTTGATCTAGGTAAGAAGCTATCTTAGATGTTGCTAAAATCATTGTACCTCTCTGCACTTTGTAAGATGATGGGTATTTTACTGTAATCCAGGTCATATATGATAATATAACTTTTACATTTTAATTCTTTTGAGAAGATTTTAATCCAAAGCAGGAGACCACTTAGAACAATATACTTTTAACTTGTTCTGGCACTGATTCTTTATGTAAATCTATACAAAGTACTGTCATCGGAAAAGGGGCTCAATTCACACATTTAAAGAGAGAGAAAAAGGCTCCCCTTTGAAGTTTTCAAATGCCTTTTCTTACTCAAGAAAAACTGAAGTGTTATTCTCAAAGATTCTTACCCACAGGGACTTACTTCATTCTGGTGCTCCTTCTTTGCTACCATAAATCATGTTGCTCAGCCTACAAAGAGCCTGAATTTCAGAAGAATCTTTAAATTGGTAGTAATATTCTGTTCTAAGGGCTGCAGTGGCCCGCCATCAGAAATCCATTATCTTGGGCCTAGGGATATAACTCAGTGGTACAGCATGTGCCTAGCATGTGCAAGGCCCTGGCTTTGATTCCCAGCCCTGCAAAAACAGAAGGGAATGGAGGAAAGAAGAAAGGGATGGAGGGAGGGAGGGAGGGGAGAGAGGGAAGAGGGAAGGGAAGTAAAGAAGTTCCTCGCTACAAATTTTAGAGACAGTCTTGTGTACAAGGGACCAAAATATGAAATAACTCTTGGTAAGGATTAATTCATTTTAAGACTTTCTGTGCATAGGTCGATCTTCCAGGAAAGACTTTACTATGTGTTTAATGTTATCTTTCCAGAAACTGTTGGAGATCCAGGCATTTCTTACTAGCACTCACTGTAAACTTCGTAAAAATGGTAGTGCTAGCAGTCGTGGTGGTAGCAGGAGCTACACTGAATATCTGCTATGTGCCAGGCACCATTCCAAGTGCTTTACAGGACTACATCAGGAATGTTTTGGAAATTACAGCCCCATATCTCTAATCTTCATGATTTTTGCCATTTTCCCATACCAGTTCACGTCCTGTATTTTTAAGTGGACTTTTCAAAGTTATTATGGAAAAAGTTCAAATGCACACAAGTAGAGAAAGTAGTGCAGTGAATTCTGTATACCAAACATGCGGACTGAACAGGATTCTTGGGGACAAAACCTGAGACCGGGGGAGAGCCTATGATTTCTTGGGCCCCAAGTTGGTTTAATGCTGTACTCTCATTGCTTGGGAATTCTTAGTGACTTATGAGAAGTGTTTTACATTTTTATTTTCCTCTGAGGCCTGAAAATTATATAGCTAATGTCCCATTTAGATTCACCATTATCAAGATTTTTGGTACCATTTCTTCATTTTTTTTCCCTACCTCGTTTCTTTCTCTTGCTTTCTCTCTTCTGAAGTATTTTTTTTAAATTGCAGATATCTCTTAATTTTCCTCTCACGTCTTCAGAATGTGGCTCTAAAAAATATGGACATTTTTGTGCTTAACCACAATGCCATTATCACATGTAGCAAAATAAGCAGTAATTGGTATTATGTAATCCTGTTTCACAGTGTAACTTCTTCACCTGTCTGGAAAATATCATTCACTGTTTTTCTTTATTTTCAAATTCAAATAAGGTCCGCACATATATTGCATAACATTTACTGTATCCCTAAATCTCTTAATCTAAAAAAATCCTGCCTCCATTCCTGTTGTCAACTTGTTACAGAAAAATGAGAGTGTGTTATCTCATAGGAGGTAACATACTTTGGTTTCTTGTAGTGTTATTTAACGTATTCTTCCATCCCTCTTTTTCCCTATAATAAAAATTATCTTTAGATTTAATTTATATATATATTCTTGGCAAAAGTGCTTCCCCGAGGATACTGTTCTTGAAAAAGTGCTGCATTCGTCTGGAAGTATCACTGTTAATAATGCTAAGATTCATCAGTAGGTTTGGCAGGTTCCAATTTAAAGCTCCATTGTAAATTTTCATGGAAAGATTGCTTATATTGATGTTGTTACCTAAATTGTTTATTTCATTAAGTGATTGGAAAAATCATGATTTATAATTATTATTTAAAAAATGTTTATCACCTAGGGTTTATTTTTTTTCCTAAGAATTTTCCCTTACAACTAGGATGATTTGGAATTCACTTTTTCTTTTCCTTAACTTAGACTTGTCTTAAGGACTAGTGGTAGCTAGTTTGATATGCTAATTATATTTATTTTAATATGCTTGGAATTAAATATATAATTATTAAAAGAAAATCACACTTGTGCCTTGTAATATTAGCTGATTTTCTCCTGGTGGTATATTGCCAGGCTTTCAGAAACACTCTTATTTTCCCTGCTTTATAAATACTGAGGAGTAGTGGGGCCAAGCAGCATTCCTAGGGGGACCTTGGACTGTAACCTATGTGCTTTGATGCCAGAGCTGAACATCAGCTTCCAAGCTCTTACTGCTTTTGTAGGTGGCTAAGGTTTCTATTAAAAAAAACAAAAAGGCAGACCATTTGTTCTTTGAGATAGAACCACAAAAGTGATTTTATTACAGCAAGCACATGAGAAAGCCCAGAACTCTCAGATAATTGATCTGTGTTCTCACTTTCAGCAGGTGCCACCTCCACAGCCGTTGTGATTGATTGATTGTGCTCATAGGTCTAAATCAATAATTGGAGTATATTAGAGCCTAGATTGACCTAATAAACTTCTCAAACTTTCCCAACAGTGATTTTGTAGCTTTTTGGATGAACTACCTAAGTTTTTCTCCTTTCTTTAATACTCTTTATAATTTAAATCTCATCTTTAGATAACAATAGATAGAAATCATTGTTGCTTTTAGAAAGGAAAAGCTGTCACAGGACAGCTCAGTCCAGAGTTCCTCTGGCAAATTATCACCCAGCCCTCTGAATCACAAAAGAAACTGTTGTAGTGTCCTGGAGCAGTCTCTGTACTACAATCCAAACACTTGGTTAGATGCAACTTTAAATTTTAAACCTTGTCTTTTTTTTTTTGTATGAAATATTACAGGGAGATTCTGATTTTTTTTTCCCCCATTAAGCTTATTGGTACATTTTAGGTATAAGATACATTTACATTCATCACTGGGATCTTGTACCTGTACATGACGTATCTTGGTTCTTATTTTTTCCCCTTCCCCTGCCCTCCCTTCACCCCCTCCACCCTTCTCTATTTGCAAAGATTTTGTTTCCATTTTTTTCCTTTTCTCATATTTTTTCTTTTCTCTTCTTTCTTTTCCCCTGCCCTTCCCATTTCCCCTGCACCTTTAGACCTTTACATCCTATTACACAATATCAATTATACATTTTTAAAATTACAATATCAAGAGCTAGGAGACAGTACCACAGATTTTACAGAATTTAAAAGGATATAGAATCTCCGGTACAAAAAAAAAAAAAGGATATAGAAAGCATATTTCACAAATCTGTTTTGAAATAAATTTGACAACTTCTGAGAAGTACCTTGGAAGACAAATTAATGAAATTAACTCTGGAGGAAATATAAAATTTGAATAGCACCTATTAAAGAAAGTATATTCCTAGCTTGAAAACCTACCTATATGACAACAACAGGTTCATATACATTTTAACTGATAAAGTATATCAAACATTTAAAGCAGAAAAAAAAAGGAATACTTCTCCCCTCATTTTAGGAAATCAACATTGTGCTAATCCTAAAACTGGATAAAGATGATAGAAGAAAAAAGTATGAACATAGATAGAAATTTCTTTAACAAAACCAACTATTAGAAGTCAGATCTGGCAGGATCTAGAAAGTGGTTTTGTTATAGGGATGGCAGTGTTGGTTCAGCATTGGAAGATCTACCCCCAAAAGTCATCATTTTAACAGAGGAAAGGAAAGAGCCATATGATCCTGTCACTAGTTGGAGAAAAAGTATTGGACTAAATTCCACAGCTGTTCATGGTAAAAGCTATCAGGAGACTAGAAGTAGAACAGAACCTTCTCAACAGATTAAAGACATGTACTCCATACTTCCGCAAAACACCATATATGAATGGAGAAGATACAATGCTTTCTCCCCCAGGTGGGGAACAAGGGCAGATATGCTTACTCTTCATCTGTCCATTAAACTTTGAAACCTAGGCCCAAACCAAAATAGTCTGGCAATAAAATGACACAATTAGGATAGGATTGGCAAGGTAGAAGCAAAATCTTTATATGTAGATGAAACGATCAACTACAGAGAAAATACTAAGAAATCTCTAGGAGCCCCAAGAACTTGTATTTGAATTTAGCAGGATTAGAAAGCACAAGGTATATATAAAAATTCAGGTCTATGTATACTTGCTATAAATGAAGAATTGGATATTGAAATTTGAAAGTTATGTCAGAGTACAAAGGACCTAGAAGAGTAAAAAGAAAAAAAAACAGTGTTGGAAGACATTTAGTACCTAATTTTAAGACTTCTTCTAAAGCTACAGTAATCAAGGCAGTGTTGGTGTAAGGAAAGACATATAGATCATTGGAATAAAACAGAGAATCTACAAATAGAACCACCTATATATGGTCCACTGAGTTTTGAAAGACTATTTAACATTAACATTTTATAGAATATAAACTCAATTCAAGAGCAGAGGAAAAGATAGTGTTTTCAGCAAACAGCACTAGAACACCTGGTATCCGTATATAAAAAAATTTTCCTCAACCCTTTATTTCCATACCTAAAAATAACTTGAAAGGATCTATAGACCTAAATATGAAAGCCTAAAAGTATAAAACTTTAAGAAGAAAGTATAAGGGAAAATGTTTATGAATTTAGGGTAGGCAAGAACTTCTTAGGATACAAAAGACATGGTGTATAAAAGAAAAAACTTGATAAATGAGATTCCATCAAAATTTAGAACTTTAAATGACATCGTTAAAATGAAAAGTAGTCCTTAAACAGACCATATTTACAATGCATATAACCTATGACCAGAATATATAAAGAACTTTTACAGCTCATTAATAGACCACCCAATTAAAATGTAAACACAAGAAGATGATAAATAGCCAGTACAGCATAAGGAATGGTGTGCAACAGTAGAATCAAAAAAATACTAATCATGAACAGTAACAACATTGAATTATATACTCATTAGGGAGATGAAGTTAAAAGTTTTAAAAGCCTTGTCATGACTTTTTCTTTTTGTTGGAGTCTCTCCCTTTGTGTTTAATTTGTCACGCCCAACAGATTCATTCTGCAGGGCTTCCTGGGGTTGTGATCCTCACTGTCTTTTCCTAGGATATTGTCTAAAATGTTTTGGAGTGCTGGTTTGATATTCATGAAGTTCCTAAGGTGCTCTTTATCATGAAAGTATCTTATTTTTCCATGCATTTTGAAAGATAGTTTTGCAGGGTACATCAATCTGGATTGGAGGCTGTTTTCCTTTAGGGCTTGAAATACATCACTCCAAGCTCTTCTTGGCTTGAGGGTTTGTATTGAGAAGTCTGCTATGATTCTGATGGGCTTTCCTTTGTAGGTGATTTGTTTTTTTTCCTCTCACTGCTTGTAGAACTTTGTTCTTCTGTTGGATTTCTGGAATCCTAACTATTATATGCCTATTTGTAGATTTTTTTGATGAAGGTTAGCTGGAGTCCTATATGCCTCACTTATCTGTATGTCAAGTTCTTTTCCCCTACTTGGGAAGTTTTTTGCCATCACTTCTGTGAACAGTTTTTTTCTGTCATCTGCACTCTCTCCTCTTTCTTCATTGACTCCAATCAGTCTTATGTTATTCTTCTTTGCATCATCTAGCAGCTGCTGGATTGATTTCTCGTGTTCCCTTACAATTTTAAAGCAGTTTTTCTTTTCCTGGTCACTAATTGCAATCTTATCTTCTATATGTGAAATTCTATCCTCACATTGGTTCATTCTGCTGTGCAGACTTTCGATGGAGTTTTTGATCTCCTGGAAATCTGTTTGCATCTGTTTTATGATTCCATTTGTTTCCTATGTTGGGATTCCATCATGTTCCTCAGATCCTCTATTTTTTTATCTATGTCCTCTCTAGATTTATTAATCATGTCTTGCACTATGGGCAGAATCTTTGCTGTTATCTGAGAAATTATTTCTGCTTTCATTTTTTCCAGATCCTCTTTTGTTGCCAGTTCAGAGAGTCCAGGTGGTTGAGTATCAGATTGTTCCATCTCATTTCCCTTTGGGGTTGCTGTAGGTGATCTGGAAGTCTGTTTTTGAGGCTTGTTTATGTGTCTTCTCATTTCCATGGTGTGTGGAGGGGGGGCTGCTTCTGGCACCCGCAAGGCTCTCCTTCTCTGCCCTAGGAGTGTGGAATGGTGGCGGGGGAGCCTCTTCCTGGGTGCTGGGATTGGCTCCTAAACATTGTCTTTTAACATTTCATTTGATTTGCCTTTCCACATCAGCAAGAGGTGTAGATCTTTGAGGGACTGTATCTATTGCAGTATGCCACTGAGCCTTCCCAGGAGCCAGAAGAGTGAGGTCCAGGAAGTTGTTGCAGCACAAAATGCACCTACCTTGAAAATTTACTTTTTCCCTGGGAAATAATAAGCTATCTGAAGTGACTTCCTCTTGGATAATATTGGGGGAAAATGCTAGTTATTTTCTGTCATTCATAGAATTTTAAATCCTTAGGAACAATTTAATTAAATCTTTTCAGTTTATGTATGAAGAAGTTAAAGCCCTATCTGGCTTGAATAATTTTTTCTGTTTTACAGTGAATTAGATGCAGACCTACAATTAGAGTTGTTTTCTGACTGTCATACTAAGGTACCATAATCAGTTAATGTTATTTGTTTGCAAGCAACAGAAACTGATTCTAACTAACTTAATAGAAAATTTAGTATGTACATACAGCATATTGTATATTGGGTAGCTTGAAAAATTTAGTGTCAATTTTTCTATAATTTTTGTGGGGGAGAAAGAAAAGGAACTATAAATGGTTAAGTAAGGTAAAGTGTATTTAGAATTTTAAAAACTGCAAAATATATGATTTAAAAGATTTATTGAGGTGAACTATTAATTTATGATGTTTAACATCTTTCATTCTGCTTATTGGCCATTTGTTTATCTTATCTGGAGAAATGCCTATTGAAGCCCTTTACTCATTAAAAACTTGTCTTTGTTGTTGAGTTCAATGAATTCCTTATATATTCTGAATACTGCATGTTTATCACATATATGGCTTGTAAATATGTTCTCCCATTCTATACATTGTCTTTCCACTTTTTTTGATAATGCCCTTTGATACACAAATTTTTTAATTTTGACAAAATACATTTTATCAATTTTTTCTTTTGTTGCTAGCTTTTTTTTGTTTTGTTTTGTTTTTGAGACAGGGTCTCACCATGCAGTTTAGGCTGGCCTTGAACTCAGTATGTAGCTGAGGCTGGCCTCAAACTTGCAATCTTCCTGCCTCAGCCTTCTGAGTACCTGGGATTACAGCCCAATATATCAAAATTAATGTTTCACCCTATAATCAATATTAAAGATTGCTGATGTGATAGTTTACATTTTTTAAAATTAATAAGTCTTGGAGATCTGGTGTGTATTTTGCACTTAAATACTTCTCATTTTGGGCCAGCCACCCTTCATGAACAATCCTAGACTATGGATTGGAACAGTCGTAGACCAGGGATTGGCATACTTTTTCTGTAGAGGGCCAGAGAGTAACTATTTCCATCTTTATGGGCTACACAGACTCTGTAGAAATGACTCAACTCTATTTTTTTGTATCAAAAGTAATCATACATGATATGTAGACAAGAGAGAATGAATGTATTAGAAGAAAGTGCTATTTCCAAACTAGGTGAGAAGAACTATATGATGGTTCATTTTTTGTGTCAGCTTGACTAGGCCCATTATTTATGGGTGTGTGTGTGAGAGCGTTTCTGGAAGAGATCAAAATTTAATCAGTAAAAAAGACCATCATTACCAATCCAGATCAGTTGAGGTCTTGAATAAAGCAAAAATGCAGGCGAAAGGCAAGTTTGCTCTCTACTTGGGCACGTACATCCATCTCTCAATGCTTTCAGATATCAAAATTCCTAGTTGTTGTATCTTCAGATTCAGACTGCAGCTTATGCCTTTGGCTCCCCTGGTTCATAGGTCTTCAGGCTATTTCTGACCAAGGTCAGCTTTTCCAGCTGAGGAAGCACATAGAGTAGGCCTTCTCAGTTTACATAATTGTATGAGCTAATCTTTCAAATGAGTCTTTTTGTATGTATCTGTATTTTTCAGCTGGTTCTCTTTCTCTGACTAATGCATCATATTTCGTTTGCAGTGATGGTTTCCTGGCCCTTTTTAGCTATGTTTGCCACAGAAACTCTTCTCTCTTCCACAGTTGATTCTTTAAGCACACTGGTCCTGTGGTCACTGTGCTCACTTCTAGTGTCTTGATGTGTCCAGCCTCTGGACATGGTGTGTTAGTTAGGGTTCTCTAGAGGAACAAATTCAGCATAAAATATATGTGTGATTATACAAGGGATTTAGAAGGCAGGCTTACAGACTCAGAATTGGAAGAATGCAAGTGACCATCTGCTGGATCAGAGACAGAAGAATTCAAAATGGCTGTGTGTGTGCTGGAGAGCAAGAGGATCCAGGAGTGGTCGAAGGTCAAAGGTTGAAGGTCGAAGGTCTTGGCGGCCACTGCAGAGTCACTGGTGTGAGTCTGTTGGAACATCAAGGAGTCTGCATTGGAAGGCTGAGGAGTCTGCTGCAAGCCTTAAGGAACTGTAGACCAAATTCCAGAGGCGACAGTGAAGACCAGAGCTCCCTCAGAGAAAGGGGAAGGCTTCCTTCTTCTTTCCCTTTTTATTTTGTCCAGGCTAAATGCCTAGTAGTTGGTGCCAGCTGCATCTGGGGTGGGTCTTCCCTCCTCATTTTGCAGCCTACATGTTAATCATCCACAGATACACCCAGAGCTTCGCTAATCTGCCTCACAGTTTTTACTGAAGTCAACTTGACATGCTACAGTTAATGATCTTACGTGTGTTCTCTCTGTGCTTCTGATTTTTCTGTACCAGGAAGTAATTGGGATGAATGATTGATTCTTCATCTCTTGGCATGACTCCCAGAGGTAGACAAGGGC